>NW_027308359.1:0-121000 GCF_047496885.1 Scyliorhinus torazame | reverse complement strand
GTCCAATCGTGTTCAGGTGCGTCAGCCCATTCAGATGCGTCAGCACTGTGCTTCTAGGGTGCCCTGTTTAAAGCTGGAAACAATGTGGAAGGATTCGAATTAAATCTTCAGTAGTAGTTCCCAATTCCTAAAAATCATTTCAGTTCTGACGTCTTCACTTTGGCACGGAGAGGGTTAGACACGAGACTCCTTGACGGAGAGAGGGATTCATGAAGGATTCCCGGGAGTCTCCCCAAGGCGAAGGGTTGAGGGTGTATCACAGCAATGGGTGTGGGAACGCTGAAACGGGGGCGAACGAAAAGGACAGCCAGTCAAAATGGCAGCCGGAAACCGATAGGAAATCTCTCTAAGTGCAGCCCGGGCGGAAATAATATTTTTGAGAACAAAAAAATGGCAAAGTGCTGTTAAATAGTTGGTTGTATCTCGGCGCTGTAGCTGCCCAGAAACACCCCGTGAAATGCACCGTTCAGCAGACTTTAAATCAAGTCTGATGAATGGCGCCCATTGTTGGTCTTTATGGCAACAAATTCACTGGAGTTTCCGTGTAAATTTAATTGTTGGTACGTATGACTCACAGTAAGTTTGGTGTAAGTTATGCCTCCTGCCAATTTAGCGCATAAATGATAGAATTCATAGAGTAGAAATCATAGACTCTCAAAAGGAGTGTTTTTCAAAGTGTTTTTCAAAGTTTGGGTCGCGGGATGACCAAAATGGGTGGCCAAAAGGTCTCCAAAAATGATCGCGAGAGATCGCCTCGCCTTGTTTCCACATTTTCTCCCTGGGTGAATTCTGGTTACAGTGCAGTGTGTGGCCACATGCGGCTGAGGTGTAGGCCGGTTCGGGGGGTTTTCTGCCTCCCTGGATCACTGTTATATCACCGCCAAAGATCCAGCCTCCAGCAGCCAGTCCCGATTCTGCAGCAACTGATCAGCCAGGTTAGTCAGCAGCTGCGCATACAACTGAAGAGTTTACAATTTAAAAAATCAATTATCTTTCAATTTAATCCCTGCAGAAACTCCTTCTGCACAATATTAGTTTCCACCAGTCCTTCGCACTTTTTTTTCAGGCCTGCACGCCCACCCAAAGCCAAGTGACTGCCGACTGGAATATCTATCCGTAAGTTCTGCAGTCAGTAACTAATAATAATAATATTGTTCATAGTAGGTTATTGTCACAAGTAGGCTTCAATGAAGTTACTTTGAAAAGCCACTAGTCGCCACATTGCGGCGCCTGTTCGGGGATGCCGGCTATTATGCAGAGTACTACCTTATACTGGATTTAACTCGAACAACGGGCTGGTTTAGCACAGGGCTAAAGAGCTGGCTTTTAAAGCAGACCAAGGCAGGCCAGCAGCACGGTTCAATTCCCATACCAGCCTCCCCGAACAGGCACCGGAATGTGGCGACTAGGGGCTTTTCACAGTAACTTCATTTGAAGCCTACTTGTGACAATAACCGATTTTCTTTTCTTTTTTTTTCATTTCACATATAATTCATGTGTCTCTTGTGGGGTTCTCCCCACCTTTCAATTGGTCCATTTTTACAAAGCTTATTTATATTTGCCCTGTTCTGAACTCGCTCTGGCGCGATGGGGGTGGGTTTGGGAACTCCAACCACCTCAGCCAGGGGGGGAAAAAAATCTGTTCAAGTGCAGGTCATAGGATGCACCGAATGAATGATCACACAAAGAGACCGACTTCAGGGTTAACCTTCTGAATCGGATGCATGATTAATGTCTGCCATTTTTACCATTGTCAATGAATCTCGAATTTCAGTCACCATTAACGTTGTCAGTGTTGGTTCAATTTATGCGTCAGTTAATCTTGTTGATATCTGTTGAGTTACAGTTACTCTTAATCTTGTCAATCAGATCTATGTTTCTAGATGCAAAAGGGGGTTGATATATATTTAAAATGTGGAGCCGCTTTCCCCTCACTTTCTTTGATCAGTCGCTCTCAGTGAGACTGACTTTGTGATCAATAGTGAGTCACGTTCCTTCCCCATCAACCAAAAATCCAGGCGTATTACAAACAACTGTCTCATCCCCCTTCAAATACCTCAGGAGTCTGGGATCAAATGTCTTGCTCACTGATCAGTGCAGAGATTGTTATTATAATTTATATAGATCTCCAAATACCAACAAAAAATAAAATATATTTTCATTTACATATTTTTACATTTAATAATACCGAATTTCCAAGAATGAACGTGGTATTTTAAAAGTAACTGTGGAGAATCAGTTGTCAATTGAATCCATAACGTGGCGTGGGTTGCGAGAGGCGGCCATTTTGCAAAAATGAGTTGCCAGAAATATAATTTGAAAAACACTGCACTAAGTACAGAGAGTCTATGTAAACAGTGCACTACAGTAAACAGAATCTATGTAAAAAGTACAAGACTGTAAAGAGAGCCTATGCAGACAGTGCCTACAGAAAACCAAGTATGTAAATCTACGGTCAGGAGAGTCGATGTAAACGGTATCCTACAGTAAATATCGTCGAAGGAAACAGTGCCCATCAGTGAAGAGGGCCTATATAAAGAGTTCACTGTAGTAAAAAGAGTTCATGTAAGCAGTGTGCGAAAGTAAACAGAGTCAACGTAAACTGTTTCCTGAAGTAAACATTCTCTCACACTGACCCATCCAACTGGGTGATCCCTGCATGCGAGCTGGCCATTCATTCAGACTGTTCCCATCCACCTGTGTGATCCCTGCATGCGAGCTGACCATTCTATCACACTGTCCCCATCCACCTGGGTGATCACTGCATGCGAGCTGGCCATTCTATCTCACTGCCCCCATCCATCTGTGTGATCCCTGCATGCGAGCTGGCCATTCTATCTCACTGCCCCCATCCACCTGTGTGATCCCTGCATGCGAGCTGGCCATTCTATCTCACTGCCCCCATCCACCTGTGTGATCCCTGCATGCGAGCTGGCCATTCTATCTCACTGCCCCCATCCACCTGGGTGATCGCTGCATGCGAGCTGGCCATTCTATCACACTGTCCCCTTCCACCTGGGTGATCCCTGCATGCGAGCTGGCCATTCTATCATACTGTCCACATCCACCTGGGTGATCCCTGCATTCGAGCTGGCCATTCTATCAATCCCCCATCCACCTGGGTGATCCCTGCATGCGAGCTGGCAATTCTATCACTCCCCCACCCACCTGGGTGATTCTTGCATGCGAGCTGGCCATTCTATCACACTGTCCCACCATCTTCCTGGTGTAGCCACCTGGGTTGGCCACTTCCCGACTTTAAAATGGAGATCCGCTAAGAATGCAGGGAAATGCAGTCAAACGCAGGAAAAACCAGCAGGTTCAACGTTTCATGTGTATCAGAACTTGCAGGAACCCAGACAGCACTGAAACTAATAACCAATCACAGATTGATGAGCGATCCCCGGGGACAATTGGAAACAGTTAAGAAAAACAAGGCCGAGCCAGACTCCTCGGTGCAAGCAGGAGCCAAGACAAAGGAAGGCCAACGGACACTTGGGAACCGCCCAGCGATTAGGGAACAGCTCCAGTATTGCAGAAATCGATCCAAGTGATCAGAACTCAGTCCAATCACTGGAAACTAGGTACGGGGTCCGCCCAAAAGGGCGCGAAGCCCCTGGGGACTATAAAATAGAGTCTCCAAGTTCAATTCGTCCTTCTTGGCAGGGTGTCTGAGCTGCTCGAAACAACCGTTGACCGTGACCTGCCTCGCAGCTACCCCAACCAAGTAAATCTCCAGTCAACGCACGCTACGAGATAGGCGCTCCTAGCTAGCAGTCTATACCAGCTTTGAAGCCTGCAGACCCAGAAAAGAATGAAAGGTCATTTGTTCCCCTGACCTGGTGGGCCAGTTCCAAAGCTAAGTATAGGCCTTTTAGTGTTAGAAATAGTCTAGTAAGTAGAGCATTATGCATGAGTAGTGATTGAGTGAGTACATAAATGTGTTTTGATTTGAAACTTAACAACTGGTGTATTGAGTTACTGATCAGTACTTGAACTTGAACCTCCTGGTGGTATGATAAAGATACCTGGCGACTCCAGTGCAAAGGTTATAGAAACAGAGAAAATTAAGTAAAGACACAACGAGCAACAAATTACGAATCAACCAAAAGTTACCAACATTTACTGGTGGCATCTGACGGGACTCGACTTAGAAGGGGCTAACCACTCCGAGAGAACCCAAAATTTGAATTGAGAATCCAATTGGGAACAGAAACAGTCACAAGTTTTCAAGCAGTTCTGATCAATCCTCATAATTCGGAAGTGTGTTAATGCATGCGTGACTAACAGGGATATAAGGTAAAACTGATAGATTTTGTTGTGAAAAAACTGTCGGGAGTTTGTATTCCGGAAAGTAGTGAACGGCGTACCCGTGTTTACAGCACCGCCTTAGTACCCCTCGTTCCACATTTTAAAAGAGAGCATTCTGACAGGAAAAATGGCAATGAAGGCAATGGAACGCCTCATGAACCCTCAAGAATTCGTGGTTGCAGCGACCAGCAGCAGAGTAGGTCAGTGTCCCGTTTGGGAAGTGGAGATTAGAAGGTACCTCAAAGGGAAGGGATGGCCCCTTTGGAGCGACTTTTGTTCAAACGAGGAAACAGGTCCCGGGGGTATAGGACATACTCGGTGGGAGAACCTGAGCAAAATCCATAAGAAGAGCTTAGGGAAAGTTCGCGACCCGATGGCATTTGTGTCCTGTCTGGCACAATTGCGAGGCACAGAGGAGGTCGTTCGGACACTCCGCAAAGAGACAGAAGAGAGACATCGAATGAGCAAGGTCGATGTTAGTGAGATCGAGAGAGAGAATGTAGAATTGAGAAGAAAGTTGGCAGCAAAGGACGGAGAGGTGGATGATGCCAAGTGGGAACACCAGTCTTGTCTAGCGCATCTGAGCAGCTTCCAAACCCAATACGATAAGGCCTATCAGGCACGCAACGTGCAGTCCTAGTAAGAGAAGAGACAGAGAAACAGGTAGAGGCATTGCAAAGGCAGTGCAGCGATCTAAAAGCAGCGTTAAGAGCACACCATGCTGCCACCACGGAGCACAGACAAAGCTCAGTGGATCATGCAAAATGTCGGAAGCAGATTGCGGAACTGCAGCCTTTGCTTTCAGTACAAAATGGGTTTCAAAGCACCTTTGGATCCCAATGAGATGAAGAAGACGGCCCTAATTGGCAAGAACTAAACGAAACCACGCATCGATATGTACAGGGAACATGTGCGCAAGGACAGCCCCAAAGGAGAAAAGCAGCCCAACCCCCCCCCACAGAGCAGATAGATCAGGCACCCATGAATCCAGTAACTACCCACCGCACAGTCACATCGGACGGAGACGTGGAATTCCTTTACACCACCCCCTTAACCGTGACCCAATTACGGGTCGCGTGCGAAAGGATCACATTGTTCCTCCCCAACTCAGACTCCCACCACTTCTTTGCTAGAGTGAAGCAGCAGGCGACCATGTACGGCCTGGATGAGCTTGAGCAAGTGAAGCTCAGAGTTTTAAGCTTAGACCCTTCTGTTGTAGCAGCCCTTCCCGACCCACAGAATGTAGAAGGAGGCACCCTTGCAGAGATGCACACGGCGATCCTAGACGCGATCGGTTATAACAGAGGTGACCCAGTAGAAGGCCTGAATAAGTGCAGGCAGAAGAAAACAGAACACCCCACAGCGTTTGCTGGACGCCTGTGGATCCATTTTACAGCCGTTTTCGGAAACGTAGACCGCGCCCATTTGTCCCCAGACATCATGGCCAAATGGACCCGCACCCTTATCTCCCATGCCACAGAGGCAGGACAAAATGCTTGTACTAATTTTGACCTCTCGGAAGAAGCTCACAACGAAAAGTGGGTTTTACAAAGGTTGTCCCGCGACTGGGAGCAATCTGTCCACTACAAACCCGCGATTAGAAAACCCCAAGAACAACAGGCAGAGGCAGATATTCAAGCAATTAAAGCTCACCAGAACCCCGCATGGGTGAACGAAGGCACGAACTGCCCCCCCCCCCCCCCCCCCACAGCCTCCCACAGAAACCACAGGAGTGTTACAACTGTGGGCAATTAGGTCACTTTGCACGAGAGTGCAATGTCCCACGAAAGCCACAGAGAGCCCAGCAGGCAGGCACTCTGAATAGAAACAGGACAAAGCCCATATATAGTGTAAGCACCCGTTCAGACCAGACAGACATGGACGGAACTGACTGACGGAGTTCGGGCTCCCCCACCTGGGTCTGCGACACCCTTTTGGATAGGTCCGGCCGACCAGCCATTGCAGCGAAAATACGGGGACAGCCTATCGAATTTCTCTGGGACACACAGCAAGGACACATCACAGCCCCTGTACCCATTCAAATTGGCAACATTACAACAAAAACCCCATAGTTTTGGTCGATCTGCCCCACACATCAGAACACATTTTGGGCGTCGATTTCATGAACTCCCACAACCTGTCATTTGACCCAGTAAATCAATGCGTCTGGAAAATGACAAAGTCAGCAAGAAACCCCGCAACGCTCACAGTAGGTGAGTATGCTAATAAGATTAGCGCAGTCGGCGATTTTTGGTTTGACCCGACCACGATTAGCACAGACAAACAGGTTAGGGCAGTTCTCCAGAAAAACAGGACCGCATTTGCAAGTCATAAACATGACTGTGGCAGGATGGCTGGTTCGGTTCCAATAACAGGACCTGACCCTAGACCCCAGAAGCAATATGGATTTCCCCAAGATGCAGAGGGAGAAATCTCAATAGTTATTGAAAGTTTATTCGAACAAGGCGTACTTAGATCAGTAGCCTCTACTAATAATGCCCCGGATACGTACCCAGCGCCCTGGTTCCCGTCAGCACCCTGGACCCCGCCAGACGCAACCACCTACCTTCCACAAGGTCAGATCTCTCCCATCGGATCCCAGGATCATCCAGCCACAGCTGTCGACCGAGGAAGCGAGGGAAATGCGGCGGTTTGCAGGTGAGACTTAAGCAACGCTGTTTCAAGACCCCTCTCCCCAAAATACTCCTGCCAAATGTCCAAGCGATCGAAAACAAGCTGGATGAAAAATGAAAGAAATGAAACGATGAACTTAACGCTAGACTTACCGCTCAGAGGGAAGTAAGAGACTGCTGTGTGCTCTGTTTCAAAGAGACGTGGCTCAACCCCCGTCTCACCGGACTGTGCCATACAACTTGAAGTCTTCTCAATTCCCCAGGTGGATCGCACCGCGTCATCAGGCAAAACAAAGGGTGAAGGGGTTTGCCTCCTGATCTACTCCTCATGGTGCTTGCATGTGGCGACCCTGGCGACCTACTACCCGAACCTGGAATACCTGACCATGAAGTGCCACGTGAGGTCACTTCAGCCATTATCACAACGGTCTACATCCCACCCCAGGCAGAAGCGAAGAAGGCGTCGGACGAAATGTACACAGTTCCAAACAACTACGAAACAGAACAGCTGGAGGCTTTATGCATCGGAGCCGGGGACTTCAACAAGGCCAACCTCAATAGCGTACTGCCAAAATTCCACCAGCACATCTCCTGTCCCACCAGGGGCGACCACACTCTTGACCACTGCTACTCAAAAATCCAGGGCGCCTACCGTTCCATCCCCCGACAGCACATTGGGAAATCAGACCATAAGATGATGCTCCTTCTCCCGGCATACAAGCAGAAACCCAAACGAGAGAATCCAGCTAAGAAGATTGTGCAGTGCTGGTCCGAGGAAACAGAAGAACTCCGACGTGACTGCTTAGAGACAGAGGACAGGTCCATATTTTAGAACACTATGACCAACGTAAGTGAATATGCCACCACCGTCACAGACTTCAACAGCAAATGTGTGGACGACTGCATGCGAAAAAAACAGTACATACGTCCCCTAACTGGAAACCATGGCTTATTCGCGTGATTAACTCCCCACTGAAGGACAAGTGTGAGGCGTTCAAGTCAGGTGACCCTGACCTGTACAAGAAATCCAGGTATGACCTTCACAAAGCCATTCTAGATACCAAGAGAGAATAGCAGACCAAGTTAGTGTCACAGAAGAGCGTTACAGATATTCGAAGGTTGTGGCAAGGCCGAAACAACGTAACGGGCTACAAAGCGAAGCCGAACAGTATCTCTGGCAGCAGCGCACCCCTCCGCAATGAACTCAATGCATTCTATGCTTGTTTCAAACTGGAAACCATTTATCCTCTGTCGAGTTGTGGGCAGAAACCCATAACACACCCATAGCCACCTTCACAGCTTCCGAGGTCAGATCGGCCTTCCTGAAAGTGAGCCATCGGAAGACTGCGGAGTCAGACGGGATCCCTGGTCGTGCACTCAGTGCCTCCACGGACCAGCTGGCAGATGTGTTCGTGGACATCTTTAGCCTGTTCCTACTCTGCTCTGAGATCCCACCTGCTTCAAGAAGACCACCATCATACCAGTGCCAGAAAAGAACCAGGCAACGTCCCTCAATGACTACCGCCTGGTGGCCCTCACTTCAGTCATAATGAAGTGCTTTGAGAGGTTGGTCATGAAGTCCATCACCAGCATACTCCCAGAACGCGTTGATCCACTGAAATTCGCCTACCGCCACAACCGGTCCACAGCAGAGGCCATCTCCATGGTCCAACACTCATTCGTCGAGCATCTCGACAACAAGGACTCCTATGTCAGACTCCTATTTATTGACTACAGCTGCGCCTTCAACACCATAACCAGCCAAGCTCACGTCAAAGCTCCAGAACCTAGGACTTGGCTGTCCACTCTGCAACTGTATCCTCGACTTTCTGACCCACAGGCCACAATCAGTAAGAATAAACAACACCTCCTCCACAATGGTACTCAATACCGGATCCTCACAAGTCTGTGTACTTAGCCGCTTACTATACTCGCTGTGCACACACGACTGCGTGGCTAATTTTGGTTCTAACTCCATCTGCAGGTTTTTAACAATACAACCATAGTGGGCCAGATCTCGAACAATGACGTGTCATAATACAGGAGGGAGATTGAGAACCTAGTGGAGTGGTGCAGCAACAACCATTTATTCCTCAATGCGAGCAAAACTAAAGAGCTGGTCATTGACTTCAGAAAGCAAAGTAGTGTACACACCGCTATCAGCATCAAGAGGACCGATGTGGAGATGGTTCGCAGTTTCAAATTCCTAGGGATGCACATCTCCAAAAATCTGTCCTGGTCCACCCACGTCGACGCTACCATCAAGAAAGCACAAGAGCGCCTCGACTTCCTGAGGAAACAAAGGAAATTCAGCATGTCCACAATAACCCATCCCAACTTTTACAGATGCACCATAGAAAGCATCCTTTCTGGCTGCATCGCAGCCTGGTATGGCAACTGCTCGGCCCAAGACCTCAAGAAACTTCAGAGAGTCGTGAACACAGCCCAGTACATCACACAAACCTGCCTCCCATCCATTGACTCCATCTACAACTCCCGCTGCCTGGGGAAAGCGGGTAGCATAATCAAAGACCCCTCTCACCCGGCTTACTCGCTCTTCCAACGTCTTCCATCGGGCAGAAGATGCAAACTCTGAGAATACACACGAACAGATTCAAAAATAGCTTGTAACCCGCTGTTACCAGACTCCTAAATAAACTTCTTATGGACTGACCTGATTAACACTATACCCTGTATGCTTCATCCGATGCCGGTGTCTATGTATCTACATTGTGTACCTGGTGTTGCCCTATTAAGCATTTTCTTTTTCTTTTCTTTTCTTTTGATGTATGTAATAACCTGGTGAGCTGTTGGCAGAAAAATAACTTTCACTGTCGCTTGTTACACGTGACAATAAACTAATCCAATCCAATCCAGTATGTACTGCAGCAGTTCAAGAAGACAGCTCACAACCATCTTCTCAAGGAAAATGAGGGATGGGCAATAAATGCTGGCCTAGCCGGGGACACCCACAACCTAATAACAATTATTACAAAAAGCAGGAATATAATGCTGGATCTGCATAAAATGCTGGTTCGGCCACAGCTGGAATTGTGTGTACAGTTCTGGTCACCACATTACTGGAAGGACAGACTTTCTCTGCAGAGAGTAGAGATAAAATCTACAAAAATGTTGCCAGGGCGTGAAAACTGCAGCTCTGAGGACATATCTGAAAGGCTTGGGTTGTCTGCCTTAGAAGAGAGGGAGCTGGGGAGTGCCGTATTGAGGGGGATAAAATGATGATGAGACGAGCCAGGACAGGAAAGACCTGTTTCTTCTCGCTGAGGGCTCAATTACCAGGGTACACTGATGTCAGGTGATTTATCGAACGATGAGAGGGGACACGAGGAAAAACCTTTCACCCAGAGGATAATGGCCGTCTGGAATGAACTGCCTGAATTGATAGCTGAGGCTGAAAGGCTCAACTCAATTGCAAGGTACCTGGATCTGCACCTGAAGTGCTGTAACCTGTAAGGCCACAGGTCAGGTGCTGGAAAGTGGGATTAAAATGAGTGGCTATGTTATATTCCTTTTCTTGGCCAGTTCAGACATTACGGGCTGAATGGCCTCTTTCTGAGCTGTAACCTTTCTATCAGTGAATGAAAGAACAGCAATACTTTTCTGTATATAAGTGCTTTCAACAACCATCAGACATCTCAAAGCACTTTACAGCCGGTCGGTGAAGTACTTCTGGTTGATGCTGTAATGTAAGAAACACATCAGCTAATTAGCAAACTCCCACAAACAACAAGGTGATAATTACCAGATAATCTGTTTCTTTGTGATGTTGATTGACGAATAAATATTAATCGGGATTCCCCCTCTTCAAAATAGTTTGGTGGGATATTCAACTTTCACCCAAGCAGGAAAATGGTGCTTCGGTTAAACTCTCGTCCAAAAGAAAACATCTCTGACAGTGCAGCACTCCCTCTGCAGTCTCACCCTTGATTTTTGTGCTCAGGACGTGGAGTGGTGTTTGAACCCAGGGAATACCTGGGAAGGGTATTAGACGGAAGGGTACGACTTATTGAAGCACAGCTAATATTCTTCATCTTTTAAAGAGACAACCATGTTGGTCTGGATCATCCACACAGAATAGAAACATCAGCATCTATTGAGTGAGGTTGGCCCACTAATTTGCTCAAAAGATCCAGCAACTTGTGCAATGAGCTTTATCACATAAGATATATAATATAAGCTTGGTCTCATTCCTGTTTAGTAATGTGTCCACGGTGTTTATCAAGAAGTTACATTTCAATGAACATTGTTGTGAAGACGAGAGAACAGTTGAAAAACAATAACCAGAACATGGGTACGTTCGGAACAGGTTGAGACGATTTATCCCCTCATGACTGACCTCTACCTCAATTTCTGTTGCATATATTTACTCCATATCTCTTCATACCTTTACCTGAAAGAAATCTATTGGTCTCAGTCTTAAAATCTTCCTCAGTGTTACCCAGAATCCACCTTATGAACGAAACAAATGAGTAAGTAAAATACGGATGAAGACATCTAGTTTCATGGTTGCTGTTTGCAGTGCGTTTTTGAAGGCTAAAATCTTTACTCCTGTTTGTTAGATTTTAGTTGACAAATCCGAATTTAATTGTTAATTCCTCCCTCCAAATCTAACTCATGTCCAGATACTGCCTCTCAAGAGACTCTGATTTTATTGGAAAAACTCAACAAGATAGGCTTGGGTGGCATGGTAGCACAGTGGTTAGCACTGTTGCGTCACAGCGCCAGGGTCACAGATTCGATTCCCGCTTGGGTCTCTGTGTGGAGTCTGCACGTTCTCCCCGTGTCTGCGTGGGTTTCCACCGGGTGCACAAAGAATAAGGTACAAAGAATAATACAGCACAGGAACAGGCCCACCGACCCTCCAAGCCTGCACCGACCACGTGTCCTACCTTGACCAACCATCTATTCTTTACCCCATCTGTCCATGTGCCTACCCAGATAAGCCTTAAACGTCGCTAACATATCTGCCTGAACCACCTCACTTGACAGTGAATTCCAGGCCGCCACCCTGTGTGTAAAAAACCTCCACCGGACATCTCCACTGAACCTATCTCCCCTCACCTTGAACTTGTGTCCCTTTGTAATTGTCATATCCGCCCTGGGAAAAAGCCTCCAATTGTTCACACTACCTATAGTCCTAAGCATTTTATAAACTATCAGGTCGCCCCTCAGCCTCTGTCTCGCCAGGGAGAAAAAACACACTTTATTCAATCTCTCCTCATAGCTAATCCCCTCCACACCAGGAAACGTCCTGGTAAACCTTTCCTGTACTCTCTCCAAAGCCTCCACATCCTTCTGGTAGTGCGGTGACCAGATTTGGACACAGTATTCCAAATGTGGCCTAACCGACGTTCTATATATTTGTGACAACATTTTCGACAAAAACTCTTACCATCCGATTTGTAATGGTCCCACCGCCCCAGAACCGTTTCCAATGTCCCAGAAATCTGAACCCCTCCCTCCTGCACCATCTCTCAAGCCACGTATCCATTCTGACTATTCTTGAATTTCTACTCTGACTGTCTCGTGGCACTGGCAGCAATCCTGAGATTACTACTTTTGAGGTCCTACTTTTTATCTTATCTCCTAACTCGCTAAATTCGGATTGTAGGACCTCATCCCGTTTTTTTAACCTATATCGTTGGTGCCGATATGCATCACGACAACTGGCTGTTCTGTATGTCCTGCAGCCGATCTGAGGCATCCCTGACCCGTGTACCCGGGAGTCAACATACCAGTCTCGTTTTCGACCACAGAAAAGCCTGTTTACACCGCTTACGATTGAATCCCCTATGACTATTGCCCTACCAGCCTTTTTCCCGCCCTTCAGTGCAGCAGAGCCAGCCACGGTACCATGAGCCTGGCTACTACTGCCTTCTCCTCGTGAGTCATCTCCCCCAACAGTATCCAAAGCGGTATACCTGTATTCGAGGGAGATGACCACGGACACCTGCACTGCCTTCCTGCTCTTTCTCTGCCTTTTGGTGACCCATTCACTATCTCCCTCACCAATCCTAAGCTGCGGTGTGACCAACTCACTGAACGTGCTAGACACGACCTCCTCAGCATCGCGGATGTTACAAAGTGAGTCCATTCGCAGCTCCAGAGCCGTCATGCGGCCTAACAGGAGCTGCATCTGGACACACTTCCCGCACATGAAGGAGTCAGGGGAATCATCCGCGGCCCTGAACTCCCACATTGAGCACGAGGAGAATAACACGGGTCTGGGTTCTCATGCCATTTTTACACTTTACCTTAACTGATAACAAATATAATATCAAATAATGAATAAGTGAAAGTAATAAAGATTTTACTTATCAATCACAAAATACTTACCAGCACACGAAGAGTTAAATTTCTCCCAGCTACTGCTAATTGGAGCACTTTCCATCCCAGCCAATCAGGTCACTGCTTTGCTGTGATGTCACTCTTCAAGTAAGTTGATTAAGATTTCAAAGAGGAAAACTTACCTTCCCGACAGACCCTTGGCCACTGCTCCAGCCGAAAATCTGAAGGCCACTTCTCCGGCAGCTGTGTCACCGCCGCTCTCCTCGCGCTCTTTTATCCTCTCTCCCCACCCCTCTCCTCGCGCCCTTTTATCATGTGTCCCCGCCGCTCTTCTCATGCCTTTTCATCCTGTGTCCCCGCCGCTCTCCTCGCGCTCTTTTATCCTGTGTCCCCGCCGCTCTCCTCGCCCTCTTTCACTGGGTCCCCGCCGCTCTTTAACTGTGTCCCCGCCGCTCTCCTCGCGCTATTTCACTGAGTACCCGCAGCTCTCCATGCGCTCTTTCACTGAGTCCCCACCGCTCTCCTCGCGCTTTTTTATCCTGCGTCCCCGCCACTCTCCCCGCGGTCTTTCACTGAGCTCTCGCCGGTCTCCTCGCGCTCCTTTACACTGTGTCCCCGCAGCTCTCCTACGGCTCTTTTATCCCGTGTCCCTGCAGCTCTCCTCGCGCTCTTTCACTGTGTCTCCGCAGCTCTACTCGCGCTCTTTCACTGAGTCCCCGCCGCTCTCCTCGAGCTCTTACACTGAGTCACCGCCGCTCTCCTCGCTCTCTGTCACTGTATCTCCGCCGCTCACCTCGCGCTCATTCACTGAGTCTCCGCTGCTCTCCTCGCGCTCATTCACTGTGTCTCCGCCGCTCTCCTCGCACTCTTTCACTGTGTCTCCGCCGCACTCCTCGCGCTCTTTCACTGCGTCTCCGCCGCACTCCTCGCGCTCTTTCACTGTGTCCCCGCCGCTCTCCTCGCACTCTTTCACTGAGTCTCCGCAACTCTCCTCGCGCTCTTTCACTGTGTCTATGCCGCACTCCTCGCGCTCTTCCACTGAGTCTCCGCCGCTCTCCTCACACTCTTTCACTGTGTCTCCGCCGCACTCCTCGCGCTTGTTCACTGAGTCTCCGCCGCTCTCCTCGCGCTCTTTCACAGTGTCCCTGCCGCACTCCTCGCGCTCTTTCACTGAGTCTCCGCCGCTCTCCTCGCGCTCTTTCACTGTGTCCCTGCCGCACTCCTCGTGCTCTTTCACTGAGTCTCCGCCGCTCTCCTCGAGCTCTTTCACTGTGTCTCTGCCGCTCTCCTCGCGCTCTTTCACTGTCTCCGCCACACTCCTCGCACTCTTTCACTGAGTCTCCGCTGCTCTCCTCGCGCTCTTTCACTGAGTCCCCGCCGCTCTCCTCGCGCTATTTCACTGTGTCTCCGCCGCACTCCTCGCGCTCTTTCACTGAGTCTCCACAGCTCTCCTCGCGCTCTTTCACTGAGTCACTGCCGCTCTCCTCGCGCTCTTTCACTGAGTCTCCGCAACTCTCCACGCGCTCTTTTACTGTGTCTCCGCCGCACTCCTCGCGCTCTTTCACTGAGTCACTGCCTCTCTCCGCGCGCTCTTTCACTGTGTCTCCGCCGCTCTCCTCGTGCTCTTTCACTGTGTCTCCGCCGCTCTCCTCACGCTCTTTCACTGAGTCCCCGCCGCTCTCCACGCGCTCTTTCACTGAGTCTCCGCCGCTCTCCTCGTGTCCTTTCACTGTGTCTCCGCCGCGCTCCTCGCCCTCTTTCAATGTGTCTCCGCGGCTCTCATCACGCTCTTTCACTGTGTCCCCACCGCTCTCCTCACGCTCTTTCACTGTGTCTCCGCCACTCTCCTCGCGCTCTTTCACTGTATCGGCGCTGCACTCCTCGCGCTCGTTCACTGTGTCCCCGCCTCACTCCTCGCGCTCTTTCACTGAGTCTCCGCCGCTCTCCTCGCGCTCTTTCACTCTGTCCACACCGCTCTCCTACCGCTGTTTCACTGTGTCTCCGCATCTCTCTTCACGCTCTTTCACTGAGTCTCCGCTGCTCTCATCGCGCTCTTTCACTGAGTCCCCGCCGCTCTCCTCGCGCTCTTTCACTGTATGCCCGCCGCACTCCTGATGCTCTTACACTGTGTCCCCGCCACACTGCTCGCGCTCTTTCACTGTATCTCCGCAGGTCTCCTCGCGCTCTTTCACTGAGTCTCCCCTGCTCTCCTCGCGCTCTTTCACTGAGTTTCCGCCACACTCCTCGCGCTGTTTCGATGAGTCTCTGCTGCTCTCCTGGCGCTCTTTCACTGTGTCCCCGCCGCTCTCCTCGCGCTCTTTCACTGAGTCTCCGCCGCTCTCTTCACACTCTTTCCCTGAGTCTCCGCTACTCTCCTCGCGCTCTTTCACTGTGACCCCGCCGCTCTCCTCGCGCTGTTTCACTGTGACCCAGCCACACTCCTCGCTCTCTTTCACTGTGTCCCCGCCGCTCTCCTTGCGCTCTTTCACTGAGTCTCCGCCGCTCTCTTCACGCTCGTTCACTGAGTCTCCGCTGCTCTCCTCGCGCTCTTTCACTGAGTCTCCGCCGCTCTCCTCACGCTCTTTCACTGTGTACCCGCCGCTCTCCTCGCGCTCTTTCAATGAGTCTCCGCAGCTCTCCTCAAGCTCTTTCACAGAGTCCCTGCCGCTCTCCTCGCGCTCTTTCACTGTGTACCCACCGCTCTCCTCGCGCTCTTTCACTGAGTCTCCGCAGCTCTCCTCACGCTCTTTCACTGTGCACCCGCCGCTCTCCTCGTGCTCTTTCACTGAGTCTCCGCCGCTCTCCTCGCGCTCTTTCACTGTGTCCCAGCCGCACTCCTTGCGCTCTTTCACTGAGTCTCCGACGCTCTCCTCGTGCTCTTTCACTGTGTCTCCGCCGCTCTCCTCGCGCCCTTTCACTGTGTCTCTGCCGCACTCCTCGCGCTCTTTCACTGAGTCTCCGGCGCTCTCCTGGCGCTCTTTCACTGAGTCCCCGCCGCTCTCCTCGCGCTCTTTCACTGTGGCTTCGCAGCACTCCTCGCGCTCTTTCACTGAGTCTCCGCCGCTCTCCTCGCGCTCTTTCACTGAGGCCCTGCCGCTCTCCTCGCGCTCTTTCACTGAATCTCCGCAACTCACCGCGCGCTCTTTTACTGTGTCTCCGCTGCACTCCTCGCGCTCTTTCACTGAGTCACCGCCGCTCTCCTAGCGCTCTTTCACTGTGTCCCCGCCGCTCTCCTCGCGCTCTTTCACTGTGTCTCCGCCGCTCTCCACACACTCTTTCACTGAGTCCCCGCCACTCTCCTCGCGCTCTTTCACTGAGTCTCCGCCGCTCTCCTCGCGTCCTTTCACTGTGTCTCCGTCGCACTCCTCGCGCTCTTTCACTGTGTCTCCGCCGCTCTCCTCGTGCTCTTTCACTGTATCGCTGCCACTCTCCTCGCGCTCTTTCACTGAGTCTCCGCCGCTCTCCTCGCGCTCTTTCACTGCGTCTCCGCCGCACTCCTCGCGCTCTTTCACTGTGTCCCCGCCGCTCTCCTCGCACTCTTTCACTGAGTCTCCGCAACTCTCCTCGCGCTCTTTCACTGTGTCTATGCCGCACTCCTCGCGCTCTTCCACTGAGTCTCCGCCGCTCTCCTCACGCTCTTTCACTGTGTCTCCGCCGCACTCCTCGCGCTTGTTCACTGAGTCTCCGCCGCTCTCCTCGCGCTCTTTCACAGTGTCCCTGCCGCACTCCTCGCGCTCTTTCACTGAGTCTCCGCCGCTCTCCTCGCGCTCTTTCACTGTGTCCCTGCCGCACTCCTCGTGCTCTTTCACTGAGTCTCCGCCGCTCTCCTCGAGCTCTTTCACTGTGTCTCTGCCGCTCTCCTCGCGCTCTTTCACTGTCTCCGCCACACTCCTCGCACTCTTTCACTGAGTCTCCGCTGCTATCCTCGCGCTCTTTCACTGAGTCCCCGCCGCTCTCCTCGCGCTATTTCACTGTGTCTCCGCCGCACTCCTCGCGCTCTTTCACTGAGTCTCCACAGCTCTCCTCGCGCTCTTTCACTGAGTCACTGCCGCTCTCCTCGCGCTCTTTCACTGAGTCTCCGCAACTCTCCACGCGCTCTTTTACTGTGTCTCCGCCGCACTCCTCGCGCTCTTTCACTGAGTCACTGCCTCTCTCCGCGCGCTCTTTCACTGTGTCTCCGCCGCACTCCTCGTGCTCTTTCACTGTGTCTCCGCCGCTCTCCTCACGCTCTTTCACTGAGTCCCCGCCGCTCTCCACGCGCTCTTTCACTGAGTCTCCGCCGCTCTCCTCGTGTCCTTTCACTGTGTCTCCGCCGCGCTCCTCGCCCTCTTTCAATGTGTCTCCGCGGCTCTCATCGCGCTCTTTCACTGTGTCCCCACCGCTCTCCTCACGCTCTTTCACTGTGTCTCCGCCACTCTCCTCGCGCTCTTTCACTGTATCGGCGCTGCACTCCTCGCGCTCGTTCACTGTGTCCCCGCCTCACTCCTCGCGCTCTTTCACTGAGTCTCCGCCGCTCTCCTCGCGCTCTTTCACTCTGTCCACACCGCTCTCCTACCGCTGTTTCACTGTGTCTCCGCATCTCTCTTCACGCTCTTTCACTGAGTCTCCGCTGCTCTCATCGCGCTCTTTCACTGAGTCCCCGCCGCTCTCCTCGCGCTCTTTCACTGTATGCCCGCCGCACTCCTGATGCTCTTACACTGTGTCCCCGCCACACTGCTCGCGCTCTTTCACTGTATCTCCGCAGGTCTCCTCGCGCTCTTTCACTGAGTCTCCCCTGCTCTCCTCGCGCTCTTTCACTGAGTTTCCGCCACACTCCTCGCGCTGTTTCGATGAGTCTCTGCTGCTCTCCTGGCGCTCTTTCACTGTGTCCCCGCCGCTCTCCTCGCGCTCTTTCAATGAGTCTCCGCCGCTCTCTTCACACTCTTTCCCTGAGTCTCCGCTACTCTCCTCGCGCTCTTTCACTGTGACCCCGCCGCTCTCCTCGCGCTGTTTCACTGTGACCCAGCCACACTCCTCGCTCTCTTTCACTGTGTCCCCGCCGCTCTCCTTGCGCTCTTTCACTGAGTCTCCGCCGCTCTCTTCACGCTCGTTCACTGAGTCTCCGCTGCTCTCCTCGCGCTCTTTCACTGAGTCTCCGCCGCTCTCCTCACGCTCTTTCACTGTGTACCCGCCGCTCTCCTCGCGCTCTTTCAATGAGTCTCCGCAGCTCTCCTCAAGCTCTTTCACTGAGTCCCTGCCGCTCTCCTCGCGCTCTTTCACTGTGTACCCACCGCTCTCCTCGCGCTCTTTCACTGAGTCTCCGCAGCTCTCCTCACGCTCTTTCACTGTGCACCCGCCGCTCTCCTCGTGCTCTTTCACTGAGTCTCCGCCGCTCTCCTCGCGCTCTTTCACTGTGTCCCAGCCGCACTCCTTGCGCTCTTTCACTGAGTCTCCGCCGCTCTCCTCGTGCTCTTTCACTGTGTCTCCGCCGCTCTCCTCGCGCCCTTTCACTGTGTCTCTGCCGCACTCCTCGCGCTCTTTCACTGAGTCTCCGCCGCTCTCCTGGCGCTCTTTCACTGAGTCCCCGCCGCTCTCCTCGCGCTCTTTCACTGTGGCTTCGCAGCACTCCTCGCGCTCTTTCACTGAGTCTCCGCCGCTCTCCTCGCGCTCTTTCACTGAGGCCCTGCCGCTCTCCTCGCGCTCTTTCACTGAATCTCCGCAACTCACCGCGCGCTCTTTTACTGTGTCTCCGCTGCACTCCTCGCGCTCTTTCACTGAGTCACCGCCGCTCTCCTAGCGCTCTTTCACTGTGTCCCCGCCGCTCTCCTCGCGCTCTTTCACTGTGTCTCCGCCGCTCTCCACACACTCTTTCACTGAGTCCCCGCCACTCTCCTCGCGCTCTTTCACTGAGTCTCCGCCGCTCTCCTCGCGTCCTTTCACTGTGTCTCCGTCGCACTCCTCGCGCTCTTTCACTGTGTCTCCGCCGCTCTCCTCGTGCTCTTTCACTGTATCGCTGCCCCTCTCCTCGCGCTCGTTCACTGTGTCTCCGCCGCACTCCTCGCGCTCTCTCACTGAGTCTCCGCCGCTCTCCTCGCGCTCTTTCACTGTGTCCCCACCGCTCTCCTCCCACACTTTCACTGTGTCTCCGCCGCTCTCCTCGCGCTCTTTCAATGTATCGCCGCCGATCTCCTCGCGCTCTTTCACTGTGTCCCCGCCGCTCTCGTCGCGCTCTTTCACTGTATCACCGCCGCTCTCCTCGCCCTCTTCCACTGTGTCCCCGCCGCTCTCCTCGCGCTGTTTCACTGTGTCCCCGCCACACTCCTCGCTCTCTTTCACTGTGTCCCCGCCGCTCTCCTCGCGCTCTTTCACTGAGTCTCCGCCGCTATCTTCACGCTCTTTCACTGAGTCTCCGCTGCTCTCCTCGCGCTCTTTCACTGAGTCTCCGCCGCTCTCCTCACGCTCTTTCACTGTGTCCCCGCCGCTCTCCTCCCGCTCTTTCACTGTGTCCCCGCCGCTCTCCTCGCGCTCTTTCACTGTGTACCCGCCGCTCTCCTCGCGCAATTTCACTGAGTCTCCGCAGCTCTCCTCACGCTCTTTCACTGAGTCCCCGCCGCTCTCCTCGCGCTCTTTCACTGTGTACCCGCCGCTCTCCTCGCGCTCTTTCATTGCGTTTCCGCAGCTCTCCTCACGCTCTTTCACTGTGACCCCGCCGCTCTCCTCACGCTCTTTCACTGAGTCCCCGCCGCTCTCCTAGCGCTCTTTCACTGTGACCCCGCCGCTCTCCTCGCGCTCTTTCACTGAGCCTCCGCAGCTCTCCTCACGCTCTTTCACTGTGTCCCCGCCGCTCTCCTCACGCTCTTTCACTGTGTCCCCGCCGCTCGCCTCACGCTGTTTCACTGTGTCTCCGCCGCTCTCCTCGCGCTCTTTCACTGTGTACCCGCCGCTCTCCTCGCGCTCTTTCACTGAGTCTCCGCAGCTCTCCTCACGCTCTTTCACTGAGTCCCCGCCGCTCTCCTCACGCTCTTTCACTGTGTACCCGCCGCTCTCATCGCGCTCTTTCACTGAGTCTCCGCAGCTCTCCTCACGCTCTTTCACTCTGACCCCGCCGCTCTCCTCACGCTCTTTCACTGTGTCCCCACCGCTCTCCTCGCGCTCTTTCACTGTGAACCCGCCGCTCTCCTCGCGCTCTTTCACTGAGTCTCCGCAGCTCTCCTCATGCTCTTTCACTGAGTCCCCGCCACTCTCCTCGCGCTCTTTCACTGTGTACCCCCCCGCTCAACTCGCGCTCTTTCACTGAGTCTCCGCAGCTCTCCTCAAGCTCTTTCACTGTGACCCCGCCGCTCTCCTCACGCTCTTTCACTGTGACCCGCCGCTCTCCTCGCGCTCTTTCACTGTGTACCCGCTGCTCTCCTCGCGCTCTTTCACTGAGTCTCCGCAGCTCTCCTCACGGTCTTTCACTGAGTCCCCGCGGCTCTTCTCGCGCTCTTTCACTGTGTACCCGCCGCTCTCCTCGCGCTCTTTCACTGAGTCCCTGCCGCTCTCCTCACGCTCTTTCACTGTGTCTCCGCCGCTCTCCTCGCGCTCTTTCACTGTGTACCCACCGCTCTCCTCGCGCTCTTTCACTGAGTCTCCGCAGCTCTCCTCACTCTCTTTCACTGAGTCCCCCCCGCTCTCCTCGCGCTCTTTCACTGTGTCCCTGCCGCTCTCCTCGAACTCTTTCACTGTGTCCCCGCCGCTGTCCTCGGGCAGTTTCACTGAATCTCCGCTGCCCTCCTCGCGCTCTTTCACTGTGTCCCCGCCGCTCTCCTTGCGCTCTTTCACTGAGTCTCCGCCGCTCCCTTCACGCTCTTTCACTGAGTTTCCGCTGCTCTCCTCGCGCTCTTTCACTGTGTCCCCGCCGCTCTCCTCGCGCAGTTTCACGGAGTCTCCGCCGCTCCCTTCACGCTCTTTCACTGTGTCCCCGCCGCTCTCCTCGCGCTGTTTCTCTGTGTCCCCGCCGCTCTCCTCGCGCTCTTTCACTGTGTCTCCGCCACCCTCCTCGCGCTCTTTCACTGCGTACACGCCGCTCTCCTCGCGCTCTTTCACTGAGTCTCCGCCGCTCTCATCGCGCTCTTTCACTGAGTCTCCGCAGCTCTCCTCGCGTGATTTCACTCTGACCCCGCCGCTCTCCTCACGCTCTTTCACTGTGTCCCCACCGCTCTCCTCGCGCTCTTTCACTGTGTACCCGCCGCTCTCCTCGCGCTCTTTCACTGAGTCTCCGCAGCTCTCCTCATGCTCTTTCACTGAGTCCCCGCCGCTCTCCTCGCGCTCTTTCACTGTGTACCCCCCGCTCTCCTCGCGCTCTTTCAATGAGTCTCTGCAGCTCTCCTCACGCTCTTTCACTGTGACGCCGCCGCTCTCCTCACGCTCTTTCACTGTGTCCCTGCCGCTCTCCTCGCGCTCTTTCACTGTGTACCCGCCGCTCTCCTCGCGCTCTTTCACTGAGTCTCCGCAGCTCTCCTCACGGTCTTTCACTGAGTCCCCGCGGCTCTTCTCGCGCTCTTTCACTGTGTACCCGCCGCTCTCCTCGCGCTCTTTCACTGAGTCCCTGCCGCTCTCCTCACGCTCTTTCACTGTGTCTCCGCCGCTCTCCTCGCGCTCTTTCACTGTGTACCCACCGCTCTCCTCGCGCTCTTTCACTGAGTCTCCGCAGCTCTCCTCACTCTCTTTCACTGAGTCCCCCCCGCTCTCCTCGCGCTCTTTCACTGTGTCCCTGCCGCTCTCCTCGAACTCTTTCACTGTGTCCCCGCCGCTGTCCTCGGGCAGTTTCACTGAATCTCCGCTGCCCTCCTCGCGCTCTTTCACTGTGTCCCCGCCGCTCTCCTTGCGCTCTTTCACTGAGTCTCCGCCGCTCCCTTCACGCTCTTTCGCTGAGTTTCCGCTGCTCTCCTCGTGCTCTTTCACTGTGTCCCCGCCGCTCTCCTCGCGCAGTTTCACGGAGTCTCCGCCGCTCCCTTCACGCTCTTTCACTGTGTCCCCGCCGCTCTCCTCGCGCTGTTTCTCTGTGTCCCCGCCGCTCTCCTCGCGCTCTTTCACTGTGTCTCCGCCACCCTCCTCGCGCTCTTTCACTGCGTACACGCCGCTCTCCTCGCGCTCTTTCTCTGAGTCTCCGCCGCTCTCATCGCGCTCTTTCACTGAGTCTCCGCAGCTCTCCTCGCGTGATTTCACTCTGACCCCGCCGCTCTCCTCACGCTCTTTCACTGTGTCCCCACCACTCTCCTCGCGCTCTTTCACTGTGTACCCGCCGCTCTCCTCGCGCTCTTTCACTGAGTCTCCGCAGCTCTCCTCATGCTCTTTCACTGAGTCCCCGCCGCTCTCCTCGCGCTCTTTCACTGTGTACCCCCCGCTCTCCTCGCGCTCTTTCACTGAGTCTCTGCAGCTCTCCTCACGCTCTTTCACTGTGACCCCGCCGCTCTCCTCACGCTCTTTCACTGTGTCCCCGCCGCTCTCCTCGCGCTCTTTCACTGTGTACCCGCCGCTCTCCTCGCGCTGTTTCACTGAGTCTCCGCAGCTCTCCTCACGGTCTTTCACTGAGTCCCCGCGGCTCTTCTCGCGCTCTTTCACTGTGTACCCGCCGCTCTCCTCGCGCTCTTTCTCTGAGTCCCTGCCGCTCTCCTCACGCTGTTTCACTGTGTCTCCGCCGCTCTCCTCGCGCTCTTTCACTGTGTACCCACCGCTCTCCTCGCGCTCTTTCACTGAGTCTCCGCTGCTCTCCTCACTCTCTTTCACTGAGTCCCCCCCCCCCCCCCCCGCTCCCCTCGCGCTCTTTCACTGTGTCCCTGCCGCTCTCCTCGATCTCTTTCACTGTGTCCCCGCCGCTCTCCTCGGGCAGTTTCACTGAATCTCCGCTGCTCTCCTCGCGCTCTTTCACTGTGTCCCCGCCGCTCTCCTTGCGCTCTTTCACTGAGTCTCAGCCGCTCCCTTCACGCTCTTTCACTGAATCTCCGCTGCTCTCCTCGCGCTCTTTCACTGTGTCCCCGCCGCTCTCCTCGCGCAGTTTGACTGAGTCTCCGCCGCTCCCTTCACGCTCTTTCACTGTGTACATGCCGCTCTCCTCGCGCTCTTTCACTGAGTCTCCGCTGCTCTCTTCACGCTCTTTCACTGTGTCCCCGCCGCTCTCCTCGCACTCTTTCAATGTGAGCACGCCGCTCTCCTCACGCTCTTTCACTCAGCCTCCGCTGCTCTCTTCGCGCTCTTTCACTGTGTCCCCGCCGCTCTCCTCGCGCTCTTTCACTGATTCTCCGCAACTCTCCTTGCGCTCTTTCAATCTGTCCCCGCCGCTCTCCTCGAGCTCTTTCACTGTGTCTCCGCCACTCTCCTCGCGCTCTTTCACTGAGTCTCCGCAACTCTCCTTGCGCTCTTTCAATCTGTCGCCGCCGCTCTCCTCGCGCTCTTTTACTGAGTCTCCGCAGCTCTCCTCGCGCTCTTTCACTGTGTCCCCGTCGCACTCCACGCGCTCTTTCGCTGTGTCTCCGCCGCTCTCCTCGCGCTCTTTCACTTAGTCCCCGCCACTCTCCTCGCGCTCTTTCACTGCAGGCTGTGACGTCACAGCTCAACTTCTTTCCACTTCTACCTGCCCTCGAGTCTCCCTCTTGAACTTTACTCGGCTGGGATCCTTACAGTGATTGACTTTTTTTTCGGTTGGAGTAGGAGGTAGGGAGGGAAACACTGAAGAAGTGTAACGGGTTAACTGTCACTTGACAATAGCTCCTCCACAAACCACCTTCAAGGTGTACAGAGCAGGAATCGAACTTGGGGTTCCGCAGTGTGAGATCAGAAAATAAACACGTGGCACAAGCCTCTTTTCAAAAACAGATCAATGCAACCTCTAAACAAAATACACCCACTTCTAATTATAAATGTGCTGCTGCTTTTATTTATGCACCACACATGTTTCGGAAATATTAAAACCGCCCACGGTGAGACATGACCGAACTTATAATTATGTTGATGCTGTGAAGTAACCAGTGAGCTAAAGCTGACGTCGGTTTCAAGCATGGGCACATTTTATATAAATGATTACCGTGATCATACTCGCCGTGGTGGGTAACATTGACGGGAAACTCCAGGTGTTGGTGCACATCATCTCACAGCCAGACATGACCAAAAACTTATAAGTGCGTGAATTACCGACGGAGGACATTCATTCCGTTTAACATCAGGGGCTCTTTAGATTAGCCATTCAGTCAATCCCACTCGATCGACCTTTCCCCAGAGGCATGCATTTGATTCCTGTCGTTTCTCGCATTGACATTTGAAAGCCACTGTTGTGTCTGCGTCCACCAATATCACAGGTAGTGCAGACCAGATAATTGAACGGTGTCCCAGAACATTGGAATAATTATTCGAAAGATGTAACTTAAAAATCTTATCTCGCAGTTATATTCACCTGCGAGCTGCGAGTGCTGTGCCAACTGGAGCTGTTATCAAATTACAACACGGCCACTCACTCCTGCCCCAACATTCAGTTTTATCACTGGAAAGCTTCTGCCTCAATGTCAATTCCTGCCTAGTCCTCATATACTTTCATTCCCTCAATGTTCACTGTCGTTAAGATAAATCGAGGCAGACACCCACAGCAAAATTTCAAACCGATTTCGACATTAGATAGTGTGCTCGAATCTGCAGCGACACAGTTCTGGAAGCTGGGACAGGTCATAGAGTCATCGAAGTTTACAGCATGGAAATAGGCCCTTCGGCCTAACTTGTCAATGCCGCCCAGTTTTTACTACCCAAAGCCTGTCCAGTTGCCCACATTTGGTCATATTCCTCTCCCCATCTTCTCCATTGATCTATGTAAATGCTTTTTAAAGGCAGAATTGTAGACGCCTCTATTACTGCCTCTGCCAGCTCGTTCCAGACACTCACCACCCTCTGTGTGAAACAATGGTTCCTCTGGACGCTTTTGAATCTCTCCCCTCTCACGATAAACCTATGCCATCTAGTTTGGGATTCCACTACCTTTGGGAAAATCTACTTCATCGATGCCCCTCATTATTTTATAGCCGACGTCAAGATCACTCCTAGCCTCCAAGAAAAATATTCCAATCTATCCAACCGCCCCGTTTAACTCAAAACATCAAGTCCGGTAGCAGCCTAGCAAATCTTATCTGATCTCTTTCTAGGTTACTAATATACTTTCTATCTTAGGGTGACCATAATTGTACACAGTATTCGAAGAGTGTTCTTCCCAATGACCTGTACAACTTCAGCAAGACGTCCCAACTCCTGTATTCAATAATCTGACTCCGTATCTGTAGAATAGTAACAATGGGCACAGAAACAGTAATTGGGCACCAAAGAGCCTCCTTCAGTGTTGTGAATTTCCAATTGTTCATCACGTTTGCTGTGGTTGCAAAAAGCAACAAAGTCGCAGAATGTGTCTGACTGGAAAAAATGTAGAAGAATATCTTGCTCAAGAGACCCACAGCTAATCAAATGTTCACCCAATATCAATAGACACAAAACAGAAACAGAATAAAGGAGAATGGTAAAGAGAGAAAGGGGGAGAGAGCCTTTAATGCTGGAGTATATTTCACACCACTCCCATCCACCTTACTGCAGCAAGCACATTGTTTCTATTTTCAAGGATTCATGCTCTTAGAAATACATTAGATTCACTTTCCTCTGAAGCAGAAGTTACATGATTCATTCCACCGTTAAAATGACAAATAGTGACAGCAGGATGGCCCAGTGGTTAGCACTGCTGCCTCACGACGCTGAGTTCTTACTTTCAATTCCGGCTCTGGGTCACTGTCCGTGTGGAGTTTGCACATTCTTCCCGTTTTTGCGTGGGTTTCTCCCCACAACCAAAGATGTGCAGGGTAGGTGGATTGGCGACACGAAATTGCCCCTTAATTGGATAAAAGGAATTGGGTACTGTATATTTATTTTTGAAGGTTGGAGAACAGTTCATGCAGGCCCCAGAAATTCAAAGCACTAATGCATACAAATATCACTTTTACTGGATATGAGAGTTGCTGGTTAGGACAGAATTTATTGCCCATTCCCAGTTGCCCTTCAGAAGGTGGTGGTGAGCTGCTTTCTTGAATCGTTGCAGGCCGTGAGGTTGTGGTACATCCAAGTGCTTTTCGGGAGGAAGCTAAATTACTTCTCCTCGTTATCGTGAAGGAACGTTTATATGGTTCCAAGTGGGAGTGGTGAGTGATTTGGAGGGGGAATTGCAGTAGGTGATTTTCCCAAGTAGGGGCTTGTTGAGTTCTTCAAAATGACAGTGGTCGTAGGTCTGGAAGGTGCTGTCGAAGGAACAATTGCCTGAGGATCTTTGTGGAGTTATTGCGGTGCATTTTGGGATGTCTGTGGCGGAGGGATTGAATGCTTGTGGCAGGAGGAGCAATCAAGCGCATTGCTTGGTCCTGGATGCTTTCGAACTACCTGAATGTTCTTGGAGATCTGGGGAACAGTGCATCACGGGATAAAAAATGGATTAATCAATTTGCCTGCGTAAACAATCTTGTTCCGAAATTTCAAAAAATGTATAGTAGATAATCGTTAATGCTCTTTTCCTCCATTTCGGTAGTGAGTAATTGGCAAAGTGTGACAGGTCAGTTATTGTACAGAGCTGGAATCGAACTAGGATTTACGCAGCGCGAGCCCAGAAAGCAAACACGTGGCAAAAGCTGCTTTTTAAAACAGATCAATGCAGCCTGGAACAAAATACACCGACTTCTAATTATAAATGTGCTGCTGCTTTTATTTATGCACCACACATGTTATGGAAATATAAAAAACGCCAGGCAGCGCCCACGGTGAAACAGGCTCGAACTTACTCGAAAGTTGATGCTGTGAAGTAACCAGTGAGCTAAAGCTGACGCTGACGTCAAGCACGGACACATTGTATAAAAAAGACTACCGTGATCAAACTCGCCGTGGTGGGGAGCATTGAGGGTAAACTCCAGGTGTCGCTGCACATCATCTCACAGCCAGACGTGACCAAAAACTGAAAAGTGCGTGAAGTAACAACGGAGGACATTCATTCCGTTTAACCTCAGCGGCTCTTTAGATTAGCAGATCATTCAATCCCACTCGACCGAACTTTCCCCACAGGCATGCATTTCATTGCTGTTGTTTCTCGCATTGAAATTTGAAAGCCACTGTTGTATCTGCCCCCGCCAATCTCACATGCAATGCAGACCAGATAATTGAACTGTATCCCAGAACATTGTAATAATTGTTCGAAAGATGTAACTTAAAAATCTTACCTCACAGTTATATTGACCTGCGAGCTGCGAGTGCTGCAGCAACTGGAACTGATAGAAAATTACAACAGCCACTCACTCCTGCCCCAACATTCAGTTTGATCACAGCTGAGCTTCTGCCTCAATGTCAATTCCTGCCTGTTCCTCAGATACTTTCATTCCCTCAAAGTTCACTGCCGTTAAGAGAAATCGAGGCAGACACCCAGAGCAACATTTCAAACCGATTTGGACATTAGGGGGTGTGCCGAATCTGCAGCGACACAGTTCTGGAAGGTGGGACAGGTCATAGAGTCTTCGACGTTTACAGCATGGAAATAGGCCCTTCGGTCGAACTTGTCCATGCCGCCCAGTTTTTGATACACAAAGCCTGTCCAGTTGTCCACATTTGGTCCTATTCCACGAGACCCATCTTCTCCATATAACTATCCAGATGTTATTAAAAGGCAGAATTGTATGCGCCTCTACTACTGTCTCTGCCAGCTCGTTCCAGAAACTCACCACCCTCTGAGTGAAACAATTGTTCCTCTGGACCCTTTTGTATCTCTCCCCTCTCACCTTAAACCTATCCCCTCTAGTTTTGGATTCCACTACCTTTGGGAAAATCTACTTCATCAATGCCCCTCATTATTTTATCGCCGACGTCAGTATCACCCCTCGCCTCCAAAAAAAATGTTCCAGTCTATCCAGCCGCTCCGTTTAACTCAAACTATCAAGTCCGGTCGGAGCCTAGCAAATCTTTTCTGCCCTCTTTCTAGGTTAATATTATCCTTTCTATATTAAGGTGACCAGAACTGTACACAGTATTCCAACTGTGTCCTTCCCAATTTCTTGTACAACTTCAGCAAGATGTCCCAACTCCTGTATTCAATAATCTGACCATGTATCTGTAGAATAGTAATAATGGGCAGGCACACTAATTGTGGAGCAAAGAGCCTCCTTCAGTGCTGTGAATTTCCAATTATTCATCATGCTTGCTGTGGTTGCAAAAAGCAACAAAGTCACAGAATGTGTCTGACTGGAAAAAGATGAACAAGAATATCTTGCTCAAGAGACTCACAGCAAATCAAAACTTCACCCGATACCAATCGCAACAAAACAGAAACAGAATAAAGGCGAGTCGTAAAGAGAGAAAGGGGGAGAGAGCGTCTACTGCTGGATTACATTGCACATCACTCCCTTCCACCTTACTGCAGCAAGCACATTGTTTCTGCCTTCCAGGATGCATGCTGTTAGAAATACCTTCGATCCAGTTTCCTCTGAAGCAGAAGTTACATGATTCATTCCACCGTTCGAGTGAAAAAATAGGGGCAGCACGCAGGCGCAGTGGTTAGCACTGCTGACTCAGGGCGCCAGATTTTCAGGTTCAATCCCGTCTCTGGGTCACTCTCCGTGTGGAGCTTGCACTTTCTCCGCGTTTTTGCGTGGGTTTCTTCCCCACAACCCAAAGATGTGCAGGGTCGATGAATTGGCCACGCTAAATTGCCCCGTAATAGGAAAAAATGAATTGGATACTCGATGTTTTTTTTTAAATGAATGGAGAACAGTTCATCCCCAGACCCCAGAAGTTCAAAGCACCAATGTATTAAAAAGATCAATTTTTCAGGCTGTGAGAGTTTCTGGTTAGGACAGAATTTATTGCCCATCCCTAGTTGCTCTTCAGAAGGTGGTGCTGAGCTGTTTTCTTGAATCGTTGCTGGCCTTGACGTTTAGGTAAACCCAAAGTGATTTTCGGGAGGAAGCCAAATGATTTTTCCCCGTTAATCTGCAGGACCACATGAGTGGTCAGCGATTTGGAGGGGAAATTCCAGTTGGTGATTGGCCGAAGTAGGGGATTGTCTAGTTCTTCAAAATGATAGTGGTCGGAGGTGTGGAGGTGCTGCCGGAGGAACAATTGCCCGAGGAACTTTGAGGAGTTATAGCAGTGTATTTTGGGATGTCTGTGGCAGAGGGATTGAATGCTTGTGGCATGAGGAGCAATCAAACGCACTGCTTGGTCCTGGATGCTTTCAAACTCCCTGAGTGTTCTTGGAGATCTGGGGAGCAGCGTTTCACGTGAAAAAATTGATTAATCAATTTGCCTGCGGAAACAATTTTGTTCCGAAATTTCAAAAAATGTATAATAGATAATCGTTAATGCTCTTTTCCTCCATTTAGGTAGTGAGTAATTGGCACAGTGTGACAGGTCAGTTGTTGTACAGAGCTGGAATCGAACTCGGGGTTCCGCAACGCGAGCCCAGAAAGCAAACACGTGGCATAAACTGCTTTTTAAAACAGATCAAAGCAGCCTGTAACAAAATACACCTACTTCTAATTATAAATGAGCTGCTGCATTTATTTATGCAACAGACATGTTTTGAAAAGATAAAAAACGCCAGGCAGCGCCCACGGTGAGACAGGCTCGAATTTACAATTAAGTTGATGCTGCGAAGTAACCAGCGAGCTAAGGCTGACGCTGCCGTCAAACACGGACACATTGTATATAAAGGATTACCGTCATCAAACTCGCCGTGGTGGGTAGCATTGAAGGGAAGCTCCTGTGCCGCTGCGCATCACCTCACAGCCAGACGTGACCAAAAATGTAAAAGTGCGTGAAGTAACAACGGAGGACATTCATTCCGTTTAACCTCAGCGGCTCTTTATATTAGCAAATCATTCAATCCCACTCGACCGACCTTTACCCAGAGGCACGCATTTGATTTCTGTTGTTTCTCGCATTGACATTTGAAAGTCACTGTTGCATCTGCCTCCGCCAATCTCACAGGCAGTGCAGACCAGATAAGTGAACTGTGTCCCAGATTTTTGTAATAATTGTTCGAAAGATGTAACTTAAAAAACTTCCCTCGCAGTTATATTGACCTGCGATCTGCGAGTGCTGTTGCAACTGGAACTGATAGAAAATTAAAACAGGGCCACTCACTCCTGCCCCAACATTCAGTTTGAGCACAGCTGCCCTTCTGCCTCAATGTCAATTCCTGCCTGTTCCTCAGATACTTTCATTCCCTCAAAGTTCACTGTCGTTAAGATAAATCGAGGCAGACACCCACAGCAAAGTTTCAAACCGATTTGGACATCAGATGGTGTTCTAGAATCTGCAGCGACACAGATCTGGAAGGTGAGACAGGTCATTGAGTCATCGAAGTTTACAGCATGGAAATAGGCCCTTCGGCCTAACTTGTCCATGCCGCCAAGTTTTTACGACACAAAAATGTCCAGTTGTGCACATTTGGTCATATTCCTCTATACCCATCTACTCCATATAACTATCTAGATGCTTTTTAAAGGCAGAATTGTAGACGCATCTACTGCTGCCTCTGCCAGCTCGTTCCAGACACTCACCACCCTCTGTGTGAAACAATTGTTCATCTGGACTCGTTTGTATCTCTCCCCTCTCACCTTAAACATATGCCCTCTAGTTTTGTATTCCACTACATTGGGGAAAATCTACTTCATCAATGCCCCTCATTATTTTAGAGCCGACGTCAAGATCACCCCTAGCCTCCAATAAAAATGTTCCAGTCTATCCAGCCGCTCCGTTTAACTCAAACTATCAAGTCCGGTAGGAGCCTAGCAAATCTTTTCTGCCCTCTTTCAAGGTTAATAATATCCTTCCTCTCTTAGTGTGACCAGAACTGTACACAGTATTCCAACTGTGTCCTTCCCAATTTCTTGGAGATCTTCAGCAAGACGCCCCAACTCCTGACTTCAATAATCTGACCATGTATCTGTGGAATAGTAATAAGGCCACAGGCACAGCAATTGTGGAACAAGGAGCCTCCTTCAGTGTTGTGAATTTCCAATTATTCACCATGTTTGCTATTGTTGCAAAAAGCAACAAAGTCGCAGAATGTGTCTGACTGGAAAAAGATGAACAAGAATATCTTGCTCAATAGACCCACAGCAAATCAAAACTTCACCCGATACCAATAGAATCAAAACAGAAACAGAATAAAGGAGAGTGGTCAAGAGAGAAAGGGGGAGAGAGCGTTTAATGCAGGAGTACATTGCACATCACTCCCTTCCACCTGACTGCAGCAAGCACATTGTTTCTGTCTTCCAGGATTCATGCTGTTAGAAATACCTTAGATCCAGTTTCCTCTGAAGCAGAGGTAACATGATTCATTCCACCGTTCGAGTGAAAAAATAGGAGCAGCACGCAGGCGCAGTGGTTAGCACTGCTGACTCAGGGCGCCTCATTTTCAGGTTCAATCCCGTCTCTGGCTCACTCTCCGTGTGGCGCTTGCACTTTCTCCCCGTTTTTGCGTGGGTCTCTTCCCCACAACCCAAAGATGTGCAGGGTAGATGAATTAGCAACGCTAAATTGCCCCGTAATTGGAAAAAATGAATTGGATACTCGATGTTTTTTTTTAATGAATGGAGAACAGTTCAAACGAGGCCCCAGAAATTCAAAGCACCAATGTATTAAAAAGATCACATTTTCTGGATGTGAGAGTTGCTGGTTGGGACATAATTTATTGCCCGTCCCTAGTTGCCCGTCAGAAGGTGGTGGTGAGCTGCTTTCTTGAATCGCTGCTGGACCTGACGTTTGGGTAAACCCAAAGCGCTTTTAGGGAGGAAGCCAAATGATGTTTCCCGTTAACCTGCAGGAACGTTTATTTGGTTCCAAGAGGGAATGGACAGTGATTTGTCGGGGAAATTCCAGTTGGTGATTGGCCAAAGTAGGGGCTTGTCTAGTTCTTCAAAATCATAGTGGTCGGAGGTGTGGAGGTGCTGCCTGAGGAACAATTGCCCGCGGAACTTTGTTGTGTTATTGCGGTGCATTTTGGGATGGTTGTAGCGGAGGGATTGAATGCTTGTGGCAGGAGGAGCAATCAAGCGCACTGCTTGGTCCTGGATGCTTCCGAACTCCCTGAGTGTTCTTGGAGATCCGGGGAACGGCGTTTCACGTCGAAGAAAATGGATTAATCAATTTGCCTGCGTAACCAATCTTGTTCCGAAAATTCAAGGAACCTTTCACAGATAATCGTTCATGCTCTTTTCCTCCATTTAGGTTGTGAGTAATTGACAAAGTTTGATAGGTCAGTTATTGTACAGAGCTGGAATCGAACTTTGGTTTCCGCAGTGTGAGATCAGAAAGTGATCAGGTAGCACAAGGCTCTTTTTTAAACAGAATAATGCAATCTCTGAAAAAACACACCGACTTCTAATTATAAATGTGCTGCTGCTTTTATTTATGCAACACACATGCTTTGGAAATGTGAAAAACGCCAGGCAGCTCCGGCGGTGAGACAGGTTCGAACTTCCAATTAAGTTGATGCTGTGAAGTAACCAGCGAGCTAAAGCTGACGCGGTCGTCGGGCATGGATACGTTGTATATAACGGATTTCCGTGATCATACTCGCAGTGGTGGGCAACACTGAGGCGAGACTCCAGGTGTTGGTGCACATCATGTCACAGCCAGACGTTGCCAAAAATTTAAATGTGCGTGAAGTACCGACGGAGGACATTCGTTCAGTTTAAGCTCAGCAGCTCTTCAGATTAGCAGATCATTCAATCCCACTCGACCGACCTTTCCCCAGGGGCATGCATTTCATTGCTGTCGTTTATCGCATTGAAATTTGAAAACCACTGTAGTATCTGCCTCCAACAATCTCACAGGCAGAGCAGACCAGATAATTGAACTGTAACCCAGAACATTGAAATAATTGTTGGCAGGATGTCACTTAAAACTCTTATCTCGCAGTTATATTCATCTGCGAGTGCTGTGGCAACTGGAACTGATCGCAAATGACAACATAGGGAGACGACACGACCACTCACTCCTGCCAAAACATTCAGTTTGATCACAGCTGAGCTTCTGCCTCAATGTTATTTCCTGTCTAGTCTCAGATACTTTCGTTCCCTCAAAGTTCACTATCGCGAACAAAAATGGAGACAGAGTTTCAGACCGATTTGGACATATAGATAGGGTGCTCGAATCTGCAGCGAGGCACAGCTGGAAGGTGGGACAGGTTATAGAGTCATACACGTTTACATGATGGAAATAGGTCCTTCGGCCTAACTTGTGCATGTCGCCCAGTTTTTAGTACACAAAGCCTGTCCAATTGCCCACATTTCGTCATATTCCTCTATACCCATCTTGTCCATGTAACTATTTAAATGCTTTTTAAAATGCAGAATTGTAGACGCCTCTTCTACTGCCTCTGCCATCTCGTTCCAGACACTCACCACCCTCTGTGTGAAACAATTGTTCATGTGGAATGTTTTGTATCTCTCCCCCTCACCTTAAACCTACGCGCTCTAATTTTGGATTTCATTACCTTTGGGATAATCTACCTGATCAATGCCCCCCATTATTTTATAGCTGACCTCAAGATCACCCCAAGGCTTCAAGAAAAATATTTCAGTTTAAACAGCTACTTATAACTCAAACCATCAAATCAGGTAGCAGCCTAGCAAATCTTTTCTGCCCTCTTTCTCGGTTAATAATATCGTTTCTATATTAGGGTGACCAGAACTGTACACAGTATTCCAAGTGTGGTCTTCCCAACGTCTTGTAGAACTTCAGCAAGAAATTCCAATTCCTATGTTCAATTATCTGACCATGTATGTGTGCAATAGTAATAATGGGCAGACACAGTAATTGTGGAAAAAATAGCCTCCTTCAGTGTTGCGAATTTCCAATTATTCATCACGTTTGCTGTGGTTTCAAAAAGCAGCAAAGTCGCAGAATGTGTCTGACTGGAAAAAATGTAGAAGAATATCTTGCTCAAGAGAACCACAGCTAATCAAATCTTCACCCGATACCAATGCAAACAAATTAGAAAGAGAATAAAGGAGAATGGTAAAGAGAGAAAGGGGGAGAGAGCCTTTAATGCTGGAGTAGAGAGCACACCACTCCCATCCACCTTACTGCAGCAAGCACATTGTTTCTATTTTCAAGGATTCATGCTCTTAGAAATACATTAGATTCACTTTCCTCTGAAGCAGAAGTTACATGATTCATTCCACCGTTAAAATGACAAATAGTGACAGCAGGATGGCCCAGTGGTTAGCACTGCTGCCTCACGGCGCTGAGTTCTTAGTTTCAATTCCGGCTCTGGGTCACTGTCCGTGTGGAGTTTGCACATTCTTCCCGATTTTGCGTGGGTTTCTCCCCCACAACCAAAGATGTGCACGGTAGGTGGATTGGCGACACGAAATTGCCCCTTAATTGGAAAAAAGGAATTGGGTACTGCATATTTATTTTTGAAGGTTGGAGAACAGTTCATACAGGCCCCAGAAATTCAAAGCACTAATGCATAAAAATATCACTTTTACTGGATCTGAGAGTTGCTGGTTGGGACAGAATTTATTGCCCATCCCTAGTTGCCCTTCAGAAGGTGGTGTTGAGCTGCTTTATTGAATCTTTGCAGGCCGTGAGTTTGGGGTACACTCAAGTGCATTTAGGGAGGAAGCTAAATGATTTCTCCTCGGTATTGTGAAAGAACGTTTATATGGTTCCAAGTGGGAGTGTTGAGTGATTTGGAGGGGGAATTGCAGTTGGTGATTTTGCCAAATAGGGGCTTGTTTAGTTCTCCAAAATGACAGTGGGCGTAGGTCTGGAAGGTACTGCCGAAGGAACAATTGCCTGAGGAACTTTGTTGAGTTATTGTGGTGCATTTTGGGATGTCTGTGGCGGAGGGATTGAATGCTTGTGGCAGGAGGAGCAATCAAGCGCACTACTTGGTCCTGGAAGTTTTCGAACTGCCTGAGTGTTCTTGGAGATCTGGGGAACAGCGCTTCAAGTGAAAAAAATGGATTAATCAATTTGCCTGCGTAAACAATCGTGTCCGAAATTTCAAAAAATATATATTAGATCATCGTTAATGCTCTTCTCCTCCATTTAGGTAGTGAGTAATTGACAAAGTGTGAGAGGTCAGTTGTTGTACAGAGCTGGAATCGAACTCGGGTTTCCGCAGCGCGAGCCCAGAACAAAATACCCCGACTTCGAATTATAAATGTGCTGCTGCTTTTATTTATGCACCACACATGTTTTGGAAATATAAAAAACGCCAGGTAGCGCAAACCGTGAGACAGGCTCGAACTTACTCGAAAGTTGATGCTGTGAAGTAACAAGTGAGCTAACGCTGACGCTGACTTCAAGCACGGACACACTGTATGTAAAGGATTACCGTGATCAAACTCGCCGTGGTGGGTAGCATTGAGGGGAAACTCCAGGTGTCGCTGCACATCATCTCACAGCCAGACGTGACCAAAAATTTAAAAGTGCGTGAAGTAACAACGGAGGACATTCATTCCGTTTAACCTCAGTGGCTCTTTAGATTAGCGGATCATTCAATCCCACTCGACCGACCTTTCCCCACAGGCATGCATTTGATTGCTGTTGTTTCTCGCATTGAAATTTGAAAGTCACTGTTGTATCTGCTCCACCAATCTCACAGGCAGTGCAGACCAGGTAATTGAACTGTATCCCAGGACATTGTAATAATTGTTCGAAAGATGTAACTTAAAAATCTTACCTCGCAGTTATATTAACCTGCGAGCTGCGAGCTGCGAGTGCTGTGGCAACTGGAACTGATAGAAAATTACAACAGGGCCACTCACTCCTGCCCCAACATTCAGTTTGATCACAGCTGAGCTTCTGCCTCAATGTCAATTCCTGCTTGTTCCTCAGATACTTTCATTCCCTCAAAGTTCACTGTCGTTAAGATAAATCGAGGCAGACACCCACAGCAAAGTTTCAAACCGATTTGGACATTAGATGGTGTCCCCGAATCTGCAGCGACACAGATCTGGAAGGTGGGACAGGTCAAAGAGTCATCGAAGTTTACAGCATGGAAATAGGCTCTTCGGCCTAACTTGTCCATGCCTCCCAGTTTTAACTGCACAAACCCTGTCCAGTTGTCCACATTTGGTCAATTCTTCTATACCCATCTTCTCCATATAACTATCTAAATGCTTTTTAAAGGCAGAATTGTAGACGCCTCTACTGCTGTCTCTGCCAGCTCGTTCCAGACACTCACCACCCTCTGTGTGAAATAATTGTTCCTCTGGACCCTTTTGTATCTCTCCCCTCTCACCTTCAACATATGCCCTCTAGTTTTGGATTCCACTATCTTTGGAAAAATCTACTTCATCAATGCCCCTCATTATTTTATAGCCGACGTCAAGATCACACCGAGTCTCCAAGAACAATGTTCCAGTCGATCCAGCCACTCCGTTTAACTCAAACTACAAAGTCCATTAGTAGCCTAGCAAATCTTTTCTGCCCTCTTTCTAGGTTAATAATTTCCTTTCTATATTAAGGTGACCAGAACTGCACACAGTATTCCAGCTGTGTCCTTCCCAACGTCTTGTAGAACTTCAGGAAGACATCCCAACTCCTGTGTTTAATTATCTGACCATGTATCTGTATAATAGAATTAATGGGCAGACACAGTAACTGGGGAACAAAGAGCCTCCTTCAGTCTTGTGAATTTCCAAGTATTTATCATGTTTGCAGTGGTTCCAAAAAGCAACAAAGTCACAGAATGTGCCTGCCTAGAAAAAGATGCAGAAGAATATCTTCGTCAAGAGACCCACAGCAAATGAAATCTTCACCCGTTACCAATCGAAACAAAACAGAAACAGAATGAAGGAGGGTGGTAAAGAGAGAAAGGGGAAGAGACCATTTAACGCTAGAGTACATTGCACACCACTCAGTTCCACCTGACTGCAGTAAGCACATTGTTTCTGTCTTCCAGGATTCATGCTGTTAGAAACACCTGAGAACCAGTTTCCTCTGAGGTAGAAGTTTCGGAACAGCGACAGCACGTTGGCGCAGTGGTTAGCACTGTTGCCTGAAGGCGTCAAGTTCTCAGGTTCGATCCTACTGCGGGTCACTGTCCGTGTGGAGTTTGCGCATTCTTCCCGTTTTGTGTGTGGGTTCCCCCCCTCCCCCGCAACCCAATGATGGGCAGGGTAGGTGGATTGGCTACACTAAATTGCCCCTTTATTGGAAAAAGTGAATTGGGTAATCGATTTTTATTTTTTAAGAATAGAGAACAATTCATCCCAGGCTCCAGAAATTAAAATCACCAATGTATTGAAAATATCACTTTTCCTGGATGTGAGAGTTGCTGGTTGGGACAGAATTTATTGCCCATCCCTACTTGCCCTTCAGAAGGTGGTGGTGAGCTGCTTCCTTGAATCATTGCAGACCGTGATTTTTGGGTACACCCAACGTGCTTTTAGGGAGGCAGGTAAATGATCCCCCCCTCCCCCGTTACCGTGGAGGAATGTTTATATGGTTCCAAGTGCGAGTGGTGAGTGATTTTGAGGGAAATTCCAGTTGGTGATTTTCCGAAGTAGGGATTTCTCTACTCCTTCAAAATGACAGTGGTCGTAGGTATGGGAGTTGCTGTCTAAGGCAAAATTGCCTGAGGAACTTTGTTGCGTTATTGCGGTACATTTTGGGATGGCTGTGGCGGAGGGATTGAATGCCTGTGGTAGGAGGAGCAATCAAGCGCACTGCTTCGTCCTGGATGCTTTCGAACTCCCTGAGTGTTCTTGGAGATCTGGGGAACAGCTTTTCACGTGGAAAAAAATGGATTAATCAATTCGCCTGCGTAAAGAATCTTGTTCATAAATTTCAAAAATAGTATAATAGATAATCGTGAATGCTCCTTTCCTCCATTTAGGTAGTGAGCAATTGACAAAGTGTGACAAACATTAGTGGAGAACTGTTGCTGGGAAAACTGATGGGATTGAAGGCGGATAAATCCCCAGGGCCTGAGAATCTGCATGCCAAGTGCTAAAAGAGGTGGTTCTGGAAACAGTGGATGCATTGGTGGTCATCTTCCGGGTTTCTATAGATTTTGGAACTGTTCCTGCAGATTGGAGGGTAGTTCAAGTCTCTCCGATATTCAAAACGGGAGGTAGAGAGAAAGCGGGGCCTAACAGTTTAATCCTAACATCCGTAGTGAGGAAAATGCTTGGATCCATTGTCAAGGACTTAATAGCGGAACATTTAGAGAGCAGTGGAAGGATCAGTGAGAGTCAGCATAGATTTATGAAGGGAAAATCATGCTTGATAAATCTGTTATAATTCATTGAAGACGTAACCAGTACAGTCGACAAGGGGGAGCCAGACGAGGTGGTATATTTGGACTTTCAGATGGCGTTTGACAAAGAACCGCATGAGAGATTATTGTGCAAAATTAAATCGCATGGGATTGGAAGAAATGTATTGAAGTGGATAGAAAATTGGTTGGCAGAGAGGAAACAAAGAGTAGGGATGAACGACTTCTCCTTCAAGGAGCTATGAACCTGTACTCCTAGATCTCTTTGTTCTCTAACTCTCCCCAACGCCATACCATTAACCGAGTAGGTCCTGGCCTGATTTGATCTGCCAAAATGCATCACCTCACATTTATCTAAATTAAACTCCATCTGCCATTCGTCGGCCCACTGGCCTAATTGATCAAGATCCCGTTGCAATCCTAGATAACCTTCTTCACTATCCACTGTGCCACCAATCGTGGTGTCATCTGCAAACTTACTAACCATGCCTCCTAAATTCTCATCCAAATCATTAATATAAATCACAAATAACAGTGGACGCAGCACCGATCCCTGAGGCACACCACTGGTCACAGGCCTCCAGTTTGAAAAACAACCCTCTACAACCACCCTCTGTCTTCTGTCGTCCAGCCAATTTTGAATCCAATTGGCAACCTCACCCTGGATCCCGTGAGCTTTAACCTTCTGCAACAACCTACCATGCGGTACCTTGTCAAAGGCGTTGCTAAAGTCCATCTAGACAACGTCTACTGCACTGCCCTCATCTACCTTCTTGGTCACCCCCTCAAAAAACTCAATCAAATTTGTGAGACATGATTTTCCACGCACAAAGCCATGCTGACTGCCTCGAATCAGTCCTTGCCTCTCTAAATGCTTGTAGATCCTGTCTCTCAGAATACCTTCCAGCAACTTACCTACTACAGACGGTAGGCTCACCGGTCTGTAGTTCCCAGGCTTTTCCCTGCTGCCCTTCTTAAACAAAGGCACAACATTCGCTGCTCTCCAATCTTCAGGCACCTCACCTGTGGCTGCCGATGATTCAAATATCTCTGTACGAAGTCTTACAACACCAGGTTAAAGTGCAACAGGTTTGTTTCGATGTCACTAGCTTTCGGAGCGCTGCTCCTTCCTCAGGTGAATGAAGAGGTATGTTCCAGAAACACATATATAGACAAATTCAAAGATGCCAAACAATGCTTGGAATGCGACCATTAGCAGGTGATTAAATCTTTACAGATCCAGAGATGGGGTAACCCCAGGTTAAAGAGGTGTGAATTACATCAAGCCAGGACAGTTGGTAGGATTTCGCAGGCCAGATGGTTTTCATCCTGCAGCACAAAGCAACCGATGATTCTCTTCTCTGCGGCAATGTTTCAATTCCATCTCTACTATCAACCTGCCGTCTTCTGGCATCTCGAACCATATTCTAAATCAGCCCACATAGATTGTAGCATGCCAGTTTGAACTGCTCCTCTGAACTTCCACCTTCGCTGTTTACTTCTGTTATTAGAATAATATCTTGACTTCAAAAGTAATGAACATTGTTGCAGATCGATTAAAAAAATAGGTCGAAGTGTAAGCATGTTCTCACGACAATCAATAACATACATTTTTCATTTCAAGTTCTCTGACATTTATTAAATTATTACAGGAACTGAATAATGAGTATTGTTATGTAAACTCATAAATAAGTGAAGAGGATTACGGAAAAATGCGCCATATCATGGGATTAATTAAAAGGTTGGTTCGGTGGAAATAATCATCAATATCCAATTGGACCAATTTGATTTTTACATTTCGATCAGTGTTGTGAAGTAATCTGACAAATGAACAGATAACAATATTTTAGTGTGCTATGCCTATTGGATGTATTTTCTTCAGTCATTGGATCGCAGATGTTGGTCAATTTAATGCTGGTTAATTTTTAAAACAAATAGATTGTTTTAAAAATCAGTTAAAATTATTTGATCTTCTGCTGATTGGATTTAGTAATATTGGCAGATAATTGTAACCAATTTGAAATGGGACAAGGAGAATGGGAGTTCCGTCTTCAGTAATGTTTTCCCCCACATTTCACGAACTTCTCTGTCAGTGTAAAGGGATATTTGATCGCACTGAGCAGCAGGTTTCTGAACTTTCTCTGGGTTATTGTGTAAATAGCTGTGTTGGTGCAGGAGCTCAGAAGCTGCAGCATTACCCCAGTCTGTTGAAAATTAGGTGAGGTAGTAAATAGGTATCTGGTCTTGAAGGCCAACGTAATTCTAACGTATATGAAATATGTAACTGTTGTCATCCAGAGCAGGATAAAACTACTGGATATTGCAAAGAGTAGCACAATGGATCGTCTCCGGTTCATCAGCTCAGGGTCCTTTTCATCCCTGTCACTGCTGTGCTGCCGGAGGCTCATTCGGCCGCGACTGGCGATTAAAATGCGTCTTACGGTGACAATATTAAAGAACAAAATCAGAAAGAATGAAATCACTGGGGTTAGCAGCTGGTCAATCCAAGAATATGCTATCCAAATCGGCTCAATGAAAACATTTATGGACAGCAGGCATCCCCTCGGCACCCGACCGTAATAGGAGGAATACAACAAGGGCCAGGGAATGTTCTTCAAGCAGAGCAGCGAGCTCACAGTGGTGAGAACAACAACAGCAGTTTTCTCGGTGCAGTATTTGGTTTTCAGCTTCTGACAGCAAATGGCCACCAGGCGATCAAAGGTAAAAGAGACCGTCAACCAAACAGAAATGTCGATTGCGGCAGAAGACATGAAGAGAATGAATCTGCACACGGGAGTGTAGAGCAGGAAAGTGTAATCCCAATATATTGTAGCAATGCGATGTAAGATTACATTCCAGACAATAACCATGAGATCGGCTGCCGCCATGGCCACCAGATAGCGGGTGATGCATTTGGAGAGGCCACAGTCTTTGAAAGACAGGATTGCGATTGTAACAATGTTCACTGTGAGAAGGAGAATAGAAACCAGTTATAATAATAATGTCACAAGAAGGCGCAGATTAATACTGCGATGAGGTTACTGTGGAAGTCGCCACATGTTTCGGTACACAGAGATAAAATTCAGAGAGTCAAATTCACATGTAACAGGCACATATTTCGGGACTTGTGGGAGGAAACTGGAGCACCCGGAGGAACCCATGTAGACACGGGGGTGAACGTGCAGATTCCGCACAGACAGTGGCCCAAGCCAGGAATCGAACCTGGGGCACTGGAGCTGTGAAGCAACGGTCTTGATGACTGTGCTACCGCCAGATTATAGTCCGGGATGGTGATCATGCCAAAAGAACGGCGCGGTAGCATAGTGGTTAGCACTGATGCTTCACAACGCCAGGGTTCGATTCCCGGCTTTGGTCACTGTCTGTGCGGAGTCTGCACGCTCTCCCCGTGTCTGCGTGGGTTTCCTCCGGGTGCTCCTGCCACAGTCCAAAAATGTATAGATTAGGTGGATTGGCTGTGCTAAATTGCCACTAGTGTCCAAAAAGTGTTAGGTGGGGTTACTGCGTTACGGAGATTGCGTGGAGGTATCGGGCTCAGTGGTGTGCTCCTTCCAATGGCCGGTGCAGACTCGATGGGCTGAACGGCCTCCTCATGCCCTGTTAGCTCTATGATTCTATGATATCATTCCCTGATTCTATAACTGGTCAACACTCAATATAGACTATCTGCTACAATCAGGTTCAGTTGAAGTTCCATATACTGATATCCACACCCCCGGCGTTCTGCGTTAATCTCCTGCATATCCAGTGCTTGGTGTTGGCGTACATTGTGGATTATCACCTCTCAGCTGTAATGCTATGTTTGAGACTTCAGATGGCGCTCAATTAGCTGTTTCAATGGATATATTCGAACTGGGTGGAAAGCCGAGTTGGAAAGCCGATAATGTCCAAGGTTAATGGTTTGAGGGGACAGAAAATAAGAATAATGAACAGAACGCCAGAGAACAAACCAATGATAAAACTGAGCAGTCTGATCAACCGCTCTGGAAAGATGATAGGAAACGGAGCGGAAAGGAGCAGAAAGAAAACACTGCGCTACATTTGAAAGGCAGGACATCATTAAACATGCAGCTGGTCGGAGGTAAGAAAGTCCAAAATGGGGGAAAGGGTGTTGCAGAATATCTGACAATTATAAATAATCAGAAGAAAACATTTCAAAATGCCTTAATGAATAAAATGAATTTTAAAAAGTATCCGCATTGTAATACAGTAGGACAAATGACGCACTCAGAGATAATCAACAATGAGTTTTCCAGATTAGATAGTTATTCTCATGTTCAAACTGAAGAACGTTAAAAAATCATCACAATGTTTAACTCAGAATTGAACAGAATACATTTGGCCGGTTTTGAAAATTATACAGAAACAAGTTCAAACTTTCAAGATCTAAAAGTAATTTACCAGGAACGCCGACCGTTGCGAGTACAGGATAGTACACAGCTGCTGACTCGGAAGATTTTGTCGAAGGCATTTTCTGTGTCAAGCACTCGTGCTGGTGTTGGTGAAGATCTGTCCCCTGGTGTTTGACGCAGTACAGTGTCAGGAACGGTTTATTTATATTAAACTGGATGATTAGTGATGCGAGGTCTGTACATCCCGAATGATGTTTTTTACAGGTTGTTCAACAAACAAGTTACTGACAGCAGCTGCGCTCTCACTGTCAGTCTCATTGGGGAATACATCACAATCTTAGGATCAGGCTCGAAGCTCGAAGATGCCGACTAAAGTTAACTATACAATGTTGCTGAACCGGGGGAGCAGCACCGTTTTTGCATTTGAATACTGGGCACCTATTGCCCATTCCCTCGCATCATCCCCTCACTCACAATGTCGCGCTCACAGTCCTTATTCTTATTAAAGATTCCTCGCCTTTGTTTCTTTCAATTTCCCCAGATTATTTTTCTCTCGTCCTTCTCCATTCGTGTTTCCAAAATTATTTTCTCTCTTATTCTGTCTCCCTTTTATAGAAAATCAATTTCACTTTGCCCTATCTTCAATTTACCTCCACTCTTTGCGCCACTGTTATTTATTCGTGGCTCTAAGTCTCGCATCTCTTACATGCTGTGCCCTGCTCTCGCTGCAATAACTTGGAGGACAAGTGGTGGGGATGTAACAGAGGTACAGAGGGACATAGACAGATTGGGTGAATAAACAAAGGCTTGACAGATGGAATTTCATGTAGGGAAATGTGATGGTATATATTGCTGGGAAGAATAAAGGTCCTGAATAGTATTCAAATGCAGAAAGACAGCAGAAATATGCAGAACAAAGGAGTTTGATGAGAGGTGGGGGTCCTCGTGAATCAGACATTAAAAGCCAACATGCAAGTTGAGCAGGTGCGTAAAATGGAATGTTTGTCTTTGTTTCACAGGCAGGCGAGCACACAAACAGAGAAGTCTTGTTACACCTGGACAAGGCACTGAATACTGCACAACAAGATTAGTGGTTCCAGCTGATGGCACTGGATTCAGTGATGCGCCAGGCAGAGCAAGTCCATAAAGAGACTTCCAAACAAATTTTGGAATGTAACATTGTTCTTTCTGTTTTTCTTTGCGCCTAGGGAGTATCAATATAGGTCAGTAAAAATACTGACCACCGAAAACGTTGTTTCAAGTGGTATGGGGGGGGGGGGGGGGCAGATATTTTGGCTCAGTTAAAATTCACAAGAGTCGGAGGACGGAACAAGGTCAAAGTTGCATTAATTTGGCCAGGAGGTGCAACATGATGGAGATAGGAACTTCGGAAGTAGATCGACAGATTTAATTACTGGATTGGTTATGAGTGTGATTAAATGATTTCCTTCCAGAATAATAAATATGACATTTCAGCTCAGAGCGAGATGGAGTCGATTCAGATACTCCAAACAATTCTATGCAACCTCATAACCTATCACCGCTGTGTTTCTCTGTGATACATTTAATGATTGTCTTAAGTCTGTTTCTATTCATACCGAACGTTCAGTGGAGTTAGTTTCTCCAAATATAGCTAACACCTCCCTGACAGCCTCCCCCCCCCCCTCCCGCGCCAAATCTATATTATAAGAACATACGTCCATTAGACATCGCAATAAAATTAGGCCATTCGCCCATCGAGTCTGCTCCGCCATGAATCATGGTTGCGATGTTTCTTACCTGCCTTGACCTCCATCTTAATCAATAACCTATCTCTCTCTTTCTTAAAGACACGGTGATTTGGCCTCCATAGCCTCCTGCGGCAAAGAGTTCCACAGATTCAGCACCCTCTGGCTGAACAAATTCCTCCTCGTCGTAGTTTTTTGTATCGTCCCTTCAGTCTGACTGTGTCCTCGGGTTCTAGTTTTTGATACCAGTGGAAAAATCCTCTCAACGAACAACCTATCCAGGCAACTCAGTATTCAGTACGTTTCAATAAGATTCCCCCTCATCCTTCAAAACTCCAACGAGTCCAGACCCAGAGTTCCCAATTGCTCCATACGGCATGCTCTCCATTCCAGCCATAATTCTTGTGAACCTCCTCTGGACTCTTTCCAAGACGAACACATCCTGCCTAAGATAGTGGGCCTCAAACTGATCACAGTACTCTTTATGGGGTCTGACCATAACCTTATACAGACACAGAAGTACATCACTGCTCTTGTATTCTATTCTCTCAACATTAATGCTCACATTGCATATGCCTTCCTAACTACTGACTGAACCTGCACGTTAATGTTAAGCTAATCTTCGGCCAGGATTTGTGCTTCTCATTCTGTCAGCATTTCTACATTTAGAAAATACTCTATGCCTCCATTCTTCCTACCAAAGTGCATGACCTCACACTTTTCCACATTGTATTCAATCTGCTTCTTCTTTGCCCACCTCCTCGCCTCCCCAAGGCCTTATGTTTCCTCAATACTACCTGTGCCTCCGCATACCTTTGTATGATAATCAATTATATGTTGATGATCTTCCTTAAATCATGTTCCATCTTCAACGCTTCATGGAAAACATTCAAAGTCTCTGAATTATTTCCATGCAAAGTACTTTCATAATGGATCTGTGGTATTAACTGAAAGATATTTATGTTGGTCATAAATTGTAGTGTTTACAATTGGAAATTACACTGAAAGGGATGAATAGCCGGATATGTATTTTTACAGTGATCCCTGCTTTGTCTATCATTATTTGGAGTGTTCCCTCGGTGGTATATTATTTTATACAGTGGTCCCTGGGTCGAATGTCATTATTTACATTGGTCATTGAGTCGTACATCAGTACTCACAGTAGTCCCCGTGTTCTATATGATTGTTTGCAGTAGTCCGTGGATAGTATTTCATTATTTACAGAGGTTCCTGCGTAGTGTTTCATGATTTACAGTATTCCCTGTGTAGTATATCATTAATTACAAAATTCGCTGGGTTGTATATCCTTATTACACCGTTCCCTGGGCCGCATTTCATTATTTGCAGTGGTCTTTGGTTACAATATCAATATTTGCAGTGGTCCCTGTTAAGTATGTCATTAATTACAGTGTTCCATGCGTAGTATACACTTATTTAGAGTGGTCCTTGGTTAGTATGATGTGGAGATGCCGGCGTTGGACTGGGGTGAGCACAGTACGAAGTCTTACAACACCAGGTTAAAGTCCAACAGGTTTGTTTCGATGTCACCATCGCTTCACCATTATTTACTGTGGTCCCTGGGGAGAATATCATTATTTACAGTGGTCTCTGGGTAGTATATCATTACTTACAATGGTTCCTGGGTGGTATATCATTATTTACAGTGGTCCATGGGTAGTATCTCATTATATACAATGGTCACTGAGTGGTATATCAGTATCTACAATGGTCCCTGGGTATTATCTCATTATTTACTGTGGTCCCTGGGTAGTATATCATTATTTACTGTGGTCCCAGGGTAGTATCTCATTATTTACTGTGGTCCCAGGGTAGTATCTCATTATTTACTGTGGTCCCTGGGGAGAATGTCATTATTTACAGTGGTCTCTGGGTAGTATATCCGTATCTACAATGATCTCTGGGTAGAATATCATTATTTATAGTGGTCCCTGGGTAGAATATCATTATTTGCAGTGGTCCTTGGGAAGTATCTCATTATTTACAATGGTCCCTGAGTGGTATATCAGTATCTACAATGGTCCCTGGGTAGTATCTCATTATTTACTGTGGTCCCCGGGTAGAATATCATGATTTACAGTGACACCTGGGCAGTATATCCGTATCTACAATGATCTCTGGGTAGAATATCATTATTTATAGTGGTCCCTGGGTAGAATACCATTATTTGCAGTGGTCCTTGGGTAGTATCTCATTATTTACAATGGTCCCTGAGTGGTATATCCGTATCTACAATGGCCCCTGGGTATTATCCCATTATTTACTGAGGTCCTTGGGTAGAATACCATTATTTACTGTGGTCCCTGGGTAGTATCTCATTATTTACAATGGTCCCTGTGTGGTATATCAGTATCTACAATGGTCCCTGGGATTTATCTCATTATTTACTATGGTCCCTGGGGAGAATATCATTATTTACATTGGTGCTCGGTAGTATATCATTATTTACAGTGGTCTCTGGGTAGTATATGGTGTGCTCGCGTTCTTTAACAGAGGGATTGAATTTAAGAGCCGTGAGGTGATGATGCAGCTGTACAAAACTTTGGTAAGGCCACATTTGGAGTACTGTGTACAGTTCTGGTCGCCTCATTTTAGGAAGGATGTGGAAGCTCTGGAAAAGGTGCAAAGAAGATTTACCAGGATGTTGCCTGGAATGGAGAGTAGGTCTTACGAGGAAAGGTTGAGGGTGCTAGGCCTTTTCTCATTAGAGCGGAGAAGGATGAGGGGCGACTTGATATAGGTTTATAAGATGATCAGGGGAATAGATAGAGTAGACAGTTAGAGACTTTTTCCCCGAGTGGAACACACCATTACAAGGGGACATAAATTTAAGGTGAAAGGTGGAACATATAGGAGGGATATCAGAGGTAGGTTCTTTACCCAGAGAGTAGTGGGGGCATGGAATGCACTGCCTGTGGAAGTAGTTGAGTCGGAAACATTAGGGACCTTCAAGCAGCAATTGGATAGGTACATGGATTACGGGAAAATTATATAGTGTAGATTTATTTGTTCTTAAGGGCAGCAAGGTAGCATTGTGGATAGCAAAATTGCTTCACAGCTCCATGGTCCCAGGTTCCATTCCGGCTTGGGTAATTGTCTGTGCGGAGTCTGCACGTCCTCCCCGTGTCTGCGTGGGTTTCCTCGGGGTGCTCCGGTTTCCTCCCACAGTCCAAAGATGTGCGGGTTAGGTGAATTGGCCAATGATAAATTGCCCTTAATGTCCAAATTGCCCTTGGTGTTGGGTGGAGGTGTTGAGTTTGGGTAGGGTGCTCTTTCCAAGAGCTGGTGCAGACTCAAAGTGCCGAATGGCCTCCTTCTGCACTGTAAATTCAATGATAATCTATGATTAATCTAGGACAAAGGTTCGGCACAACATCGTGGGCCGAAGGGCCTGTTCTGTGCTGTATTTTCTATGTTCTATATCATTATTTACAGTGGTCCCTGAGTGGTATATCAGTATCTACAATGGTCCGTGGGTATTATCTCATTATTTTCTGTGGTCACTGGGGAGTATCTCATTATTTACAGTGGTCTCTGGGTAGTATATTCTTATCTACAATGGTCCCTGGGTATTATCTCATTATTTGCAGTGGTCGCTGGGTGGAATATCATTATTTCCAAAGGTCCCTGAGTGGTATATCAGTATCTACAATGGTCCCCTGGGATTATCTCATTATTTACTGTGGTTTGGGGAGAATATCATTATTTACAGTGGTCCCTGGGTAGTATATCATTATTTAGAGTGGTCCCTGGGTAGAGTATCAGGATCAACAATGGTCCCTGGGTAATATATCATTATTTACAGAGGTCCCTGGGTATTATCTCATTATTTACTGTGGTCCCTTGGTAGTATATCCGTATCTACAATGGTCCCTGTGGAGAATATCATTATTTACAGTGGTCTCTGGGTATTATCTCATTATTTACTGTGGTCCCTGTGGGGAATATCGTTATTTACAGTGGTCTCTGGGTAGTATATCCGTATCTACAATGGTCCCTGGGTAGTATATCATTATTTACTGTGGTCCCTGGGTAGTATATCATTATTTACTGTGGTCCCTGGGTAGTATATCATTATTTACAGTGGTCCCTGGGTATTATCTCATTATTTACTGTGGTCCCTGTGGAGAATATCATTATTTACAGTGGTCTCTGGGTAGTATATCCGTATCTACAATGGTCCCTGGGTAGTATTTCATTATTTACTGTTGTCCCTGGGTTGTATATCATTATTTACAGTGGTCGCTGGGTAGAATATCATTACTTATAATGGTCCCTGGGTAGTACATCATTATTTACAGTGGTTCCTGGATAGTATATCAGTATCTACAATGGTCCCTGGGTAGTATGTCATCATTTACAGTGGGCTCTGGATGGTGTATCTTTAATTACAGTGTTCCCTCGGTAGTGTATCTTTATTTAGAGTTGTCACTGTATGGTATAACATTATTTACAGTGGTCCCTCGGCAGTATATCATTATTTACAGTGGTCCCAGAGTAGTATATCATTATTTACAGTGGTCGTGGGTAGTATATCATTATTTACAGTTGTCCCTTGATAGTGGATGATTATTTACAATGGTCCCTATGTAGTATATCATTATTTGCAGTGCTCTCTGATTAGAATATTGTTATTTGCAGTGGTCCCTGGGTAGAATATCATTATTTATAGTGGACACTAGGTCGAATATCATTATCTACACTGGTCCCTGGGCCGTTTGTTATTATTTACAGTGGTCCCTGGGTAGTATATGAATATTTACAGTGGTCCCTGGGTAGAATATCATTATTTACAGTGGTCCCTGGGTAGCATGTCATTATTTACCGTGGTCACTGCGTAGTATCCCATTATTTACAATGGTTCCAGGTTGGCATATCATTATTGACAGTGGTCCCTGGGTAGTATGTCATTGTTTACATTGACCTTGGGTAGGTAACATCATTTACATTGGTCGCTGGATAGTATTTCATTAGTGACAGTGGTCCCTCGGCAGTATATCATTATTTACAGTGGTCCCTTGATAAGACCATAAGACCATAAGACATAGGAGCGGAAGTAAGGCCATTTCGGCCCATCGAGTCCACTCCACCATTCAATCATGGCTGATTTCAACTCCATTCACCCGCTCTCTCTCCATAGCCCTTAATTCCTCGAGAAATCGAGAATTTATCAACTTCTGTCTTAAAGACACTCAACGTCCTGGCCTCCACCGCCCTCTGTGGCAATGAATTCCACAGACCCACCACTCTCTGGCTGAAGAAATTTCTCCTCATCTCTGTTCTAAAGTGACTCCCTTTTATTCTAAGGCTGTGCCCCCGGGTCTTAGTCTCCCCTGCTAATGGAAACAACTTCCCTACATCCACCCTATCTAAGCCAATCATTATCTTGTAAGTTTCTATTAGATCTCCACTCAACCTCCTAAACTCCAATGAATATAATCCCAGGATCCTCAGACGTTCATCGTATGTCAGGCCTACCATTCCTGGGATCATCCGTGTGAATCTCCGCTGGACCCGCTCCAGTGCCTGTATGTCCTTCCTGAGGTGTGGGGCCCAAACTTGCTCACAGTATTCTAAATGGGGCCTAACTAATGCTTTATAAAGCTTCAGAAGTACATCCCTGCTTTTATATTCCAAGCCTCTTGAAATGAATGACAACATTGCATTTGCTTTCTTAATTACGGACTCAACCTGCAAGTTTACCTTTGGAGAATCCTGGACTAGGACTCCCAGGTCCCTTTGCACTTCAGCATTATGAATTTTGTCACCGTTTAGAAAATAGTCCATGCCTCTATTCTTTTTTTCCAAAGTGCAAGACCTCGCACTTTCCCACGTTGAATTTCATCAGCCATTTCTTGGACCACTCTCCTAAACTGTCTAAATCTTTCTGCAGCCTCCCCACCTCCTCCATACTACCTGCCCCTCCACCTATCTTTGTATCATCGGCAAACTTAGCCAGAATGCCCCCAGTCCCGTCATCTAGATCGTTAATATATAAAGAGAACAGCTGTGGCCCCCAACACTGAACCCTGCGGGACACCACTCGTCACCGGTTGCCATTCCGAAAAAGAACCTTTTATCCCAACTCTCTGCCTTCTGCCTGACAGCCAATCGTCAATCCATGTTAGTACCTTGCCTCGAATACCATGGGCCCTTATTTTACTCATCAATCTCCTGTGAGGCACCTTATCAAAGGCCTTTTGGAAGTCAAGATAGATAACATCCATTGGCTCTCCTTGGTCTAACCTATTTGTTATCTCTTCAAAGAACTGTAACAGGTTTGTCAGACACGATCTCCCCTTACTAAATCCATGCTGACTTGTCCGAATCTGACCCTGCACTTCCAAGAATTTAGACATCTCATCCTTAACAATGGATTCTAGAATCTTGCCAACAACCGAGGTTAGGCTAATTGGCCTATAATTTTCCATCTTTTTCCTTGTTCCCTTCTTGAACAGGGGGGTTACAACAGCGATTTTCCAATCCTCTGGAACTTTCCCGGACTCCAGTTACTTTTGAAAGTTCATAACTAACGCCTCCACTATTTCTTCAGCTATCTCCTTTAGAACTCTAGGATGTAGTCCACCTGGGCCCGGAGATTTATCAATTTTTAGACCTCTTGGTTTCTCTAGCACTTTCTCCTTTGTGATGGCTACCATATTCAACTCTGCCGCCTGACTCTCCGGAATTGGGGGGATATTACTCACGTCTTCTACTGTGAAGACTGACGCAAAGTACTTATTTAGTTCCTCAGCTATTTCCTTGTCTCCCATCACAAAATTACCAGCGTCATTTTGGAGCGGCCCAATGTCAACTTTTGCCTCCCGTTTGTTTTTAATGTATTTAAATATACTTTTACTATCATTCCCAATGTTTTTGGCTAGCCTACCTTCATATTTGATCCTCTCTTTCCTTATTTCTCTCTTTGTTATCCTCTGTTTGTTTTTGTAGCCTTCCCAATCTTCTGACTTCCCACTACTCTTTGCCACATTATAGGCTTTCTCTTTTGCTTTGATGCATTCCCTAACTTCCTTTGTCAGCCATGGCTGCCTAATCCCCCCCTCTGATAACCTTTCTTTTCTTTGGGTTGAACCTCTGCACTGTGTCCTCAATTAATCCTAGAAACTCCTGCCATTGCTGTTCTACTGTCTTTCCCACTAGGCTCTGCTCCCAGTCGATTTTCGTCAGTTCCTCCCTCATGCCCCTGTAGTTACCTTTATTTAACTGTAACACCTTTACATCTGATTCTACCTTCTTTCTTTCAAATTGGAGATTGAATTCTACCATATTATGATCACTGCCTCCTTAGTGCTCCCTTACTTTAAGATCTTTAATCATTCTGGCTCATTACATAACACTAAGTCCAGAATGGCCTGTTCCCTCGTGGGCTCCATCACAAGCTGTTCCAAAAAGCCCTCCTGTAAACATTCAATGAATTCCCTTTCCTTGGGTCCACTGGCAGCATTATTTACCCAGTCCACCTGCATATTAAAGTCCCCCATGATCACTGTGACCTTGCCTTTATGACATGCACTTTCTATTTCGTGGTGCATTTTGTGCCCCTGGTCCTGACCACTGTTAGGAGGCCTGTACATAACTCCCATTATGGATTTTTTGCCTTTGTGGTTCCTCAACTCTACCCACACAGACTCCACATCATCTGACCCTATGTCATTTAGTGCTATTGATTTAATTTCATTCCTAATTAACAAGGCAACCCCGCCCTCTCTACCCACTTCCCTGTCTTTTCGATAGGATGTGAATCCCTGGATGTTTAAATGTTAGTCCTGAACCCCCTTGCAACCATGTCTACCATATCATACCTGCCAGTCACAATCTGGGCCACAAGCTCATCTACCTTGTTCCGTACACTGCGCGCATTTAAATATAGCACCTTTAATTCTCTATTGACCGTCCCTTTTTGTTTTCTTAGTGTGGTGGACCCTGGTTTACTGAGCCTTTCCATACACTGTGTCATATTTTGTGGGATGGGGATTATCGTAACCTCTCCTGAGTTTTGTCTTTTCGTGTTTTTTTGTATTCCTGAGCAGCTACGCTTCCCACTGATTACTTCACCTCTTGGTTCCCTGACTTTCCCTCCCCCCCCCCCCCCCAATCTTTAGTTTAAAGTCCTATTGACCACCCTATTTATTCTTTTCGCCAGAACACTGGTCCCAGCACGGTTCAGGTGGAGACCATCCCAACGGTATAGGTCCCCCCTGTCCAAAAACTGATGCCAGTGTCCCATGAAAAGGAACCCCTCTTTTCCACACCACTCTTTCAGCCACGTGTTAACTTCCCTTATTCTTGCCTCCCTATGCCAATTTGCACGTGGCTCGGGCAGTAATCCGGAGATTATGACCCTTCAGGACCTGTTTTTTAATTTGAATCCTAGCTCTTTATAATCTCTAAACAGGTCCTCTTTTCTAGACTTGCCTATGTTGTTTGTACCGACATGGACCACAACAACTGGATTCTCCCCCTCCCTTCTCCAGTATCCTTTCAAGCCGGTCAGAGATGTCCCGCACCCTAGCACTGGGCAGGCAACATACCATGCGGGACTCTTTATCCTGCTCACAAAGGATACTATCTATCCCCCTGATAATAGAATCCCCTACAACTACAACTTGCCTATTTACTCCCTCCCCTTGAATGGCCTGCTGAACCATGGTGCCTTGGTCAGCTGACTCATCCTTCCTGCAGCCCTGTTCGCCATCCACACAGGGAGCAAGTGCCTCATACCTGTTGGACAGAGTCAAGGGCTGAGGCTCCTGAGTTCCTGACTGCTGGTTCCCTTTACCTGCCTGACTTGCAGTCATACCCTGCTGTCCCTGGCCACTGGCAGGATTTAAACTACTTACTCTGACAGGTGTGACTGCCTCCTGAAACACAGTGTCCAGGTAAGTGGCCCGCTCCCGGATGTGCCTCAGTGTTTGAAGCTCAGACTCCAGCTCATCAACTCTGAGCCGGAGCTCTTCGAGCAGCCAACACTTACTGCAGATGTGGTCGCTGCAGCTCGCATCCTGTCTCGAAGAATTCTCTCCAGTAATTTCCCTATCACTGAAGTAAGGCTCACCGGCCTGTAGTTCCCTGGATTATCCTTGCTACCCTTCTTAAACAGAGGAACAACATTGGCTATTCTCCAGTCCTCCGGGACATCCCCTGAAGACAGTGAGGATCCAAAGATTTCTGTCAAGGCCTCAGCAATTTCCTCTCCACCCTCCTTCAGTATTCTGGGGCAGATCCCATCATTCCCTGTGGACCTATCTACCTCAATATTTTTAAAGACACCCAACACCTCGTCTTTTTGGATCTCAATGTGACCCAGGCTATCTACACACCCTTCTCCAGACTCAACATCTACCAATTCTGGTCGCCTCATTTTAGGAAGGATGTGGAAGCTTTGGAAAAGGTGCAAAGAAGATTTACCAGGATGTTGCCTGGAATGGAGAGTAGGTCTTACGAGGAAAGGTTGAGGGTGCTAGGCCTTTTCTCATTAGAACGGAGAAGGATGAGGGGCGACTTGATAGAGGTTTATAAGATGATCAGGGGAATAGATAGAGTAGACAGTCAGAGACTTTTTCCCCGGGTGGAACAAACCATTACAAGGGGACATAAATTTAAGGTGAAAGGTGGAAGATATAGGAGGGATATCAGAGGTAGGTTCTTTACCCAGAGAGTAGTGGGGGCATGGAATGCACTGCCTGTGGAAGTAGTTGAGTCGGAAACATTAGGGACCTTCAAGCAGCTATTGGATAGGTACATGGATTACGGTTAAATGATAAAGTGTAGATTTATTTGTTCTCAAGGGCAGCACGGTAGCATTGTGGATAGCACAATTGCTTCACAGCTCCAGGGTCCCAGGTTCGATTCCGGCTTGGGTCACTGACTGTGCGGAGTCTGCACGTCCTCCCCGTGTCTGCGTGGGTTTCCTCCGGGTGCTCCGGTTTCCTCCCACAGTCCAAAGATGTGCAGGTTAGGTGAATTGGCCAATGATAAATTGCCCTTAATGTCCAAATTGACCTTGGTGTTGGGTGAGGGTGTTGGGTTTGGGTGGGGTGCTCTTTCCGGGGGCCGGTGCGGACTCGGGGGGCCGGGTGGCCTCCTTCTGCACTGTAAATTCAATGATAATCTATGATTAATCTAGGACAAAGGTTCGGCACAACATCGTGGGCCGAAGGGCCTGTTCTGTGCTGTATTTTCTATGTTCTATGTTCTATGTTCTAATTCCTTCTCTTTGGTGAATACTGATGCAAAGCATTAATTTAGTACCTCGCCCATTTCCTCTGGCTCCACACATAGATTCCCTTGCCTATCCTTCAGTGGGAAACCCTTTCCCTGGCTACCCTCTTGATTTTTATGTACGTGTAAAAAGACTTGGGATTTTCCATAACTCTATTTGCCAATGACTTTTCGTGACCACTTCTAACCCTCCTGACTCCTTACTTAAGTTCCTTCCTACTTTCCTTATATTCCACACAGGCTTCGTCTGTTCCCAGCATTTCAGCCCTGACAAATGCCTCCTTTTTCTTTCAGCGAGGCCTACACTATCTCTCGTTATACAAGGTTCCCTAAAATTGCCGTATTTATCCTTCTTCCTCACAAGAACATGCCGGTCCTGAATTGCTTTCAACTGACACTTGAAAGCCTCCCACATGTCAGATGTTGATTTGCCCTCAAACATCCGCCCCTAACCTATGTTCTTCAGTTCCCGCCTAATATTGTTATAATTAGCCTTCCCCCAATTTAGCACATTCATCCTAGGACATTAGCCTTCCCCCAATTTAGCACATTCATCCTAGGACGACTCTTATCCTTGTCCACCAGTACTTTAAAACTTACTGAATTGTGGTCACTGTTACCGAAATGCTCCCCTTCTGAAACATCTACCACCTGGCCGGGCTCATTCCCCAATACCAGGTCCAGTACCGCCCCTTCCCTAGTTGGACCGTCTACATATTGTTTTAAGAAGCCCTCCTGGATGCTCCTTACATACTCCGCCCCGTCTAAGGCCCTTGCACTAAGTGACTCCCAGTCAATATTGGGGAAGTTGAAGTCTCCCATCACCACAACCCAGTTGTTTTTACTCTTTTCCAATATCTGTCTACCTATCTGCTCCTCTATCTCCTGCTGGCTGTTGGGAGGCCTGTAGTAAACCCCCAACATTGTGACTGCACCCTTCTTATTCCTGGTCTCTACCCATATAGCCTCACTGCCCTCTGAGGTGTCCTCCCGCAGTTCAGCTGTGATATTCTCCCTAACCAGTAGCGCAACTCCGCCTCGCCTTTTACATCCCGTCTATCCCGCCTGAAACATCTAAATCCTGGAACGTTTAGCTGCCAATCCTGCCCTTCCCTCAACCAGGTCTCTGTAATGGCAACAACATCATAGTTCCAAGTACTAATCCAAGCTCTTAGTTCATCTACCTTACCCGTAATACTTCTTGCATTAAAACATATGCACTTCAGGCCACCAGACCCGCTGTGTTCAGCAACCTCTCCCTGTCTGCTCTGCCTCAGATCCCCACTGTCCCTATTCCCTAGCTCTCCCTCATTTCTCTCACCTTCTGACCTATTGCTCCCGTGCCCACCCCCCTGCCATACTAGTTTAAACCCTCCCGTGTGACACTAGTAAACCTCGCTGCCAGGATATTTATGCCTCTCCGGTTTTGATGCAACCCGTCCTTCTTTTTTAGGTCACACCTGCCCTGGAAGAGCTCTCAGTGGTCCAGGTGACGGAAATCCTCCCTCCTACACCAGCTGTTTAGCCACGTGTTTAGCTGCACTATCTTCCTATTTCTAGCCTCACTGGCACGTGGCACAGGGAGTAATCCCGAGATTACAACCCTCGAGGTCCTGTCTTTTAACTTTCTGGCTAGCTCCCTGAACTCCTGCTGCAGGACCTCATGCCCCTTCCTGCCTATGTCGTTAGTACCAATATGTACAACGACCTTTGCCTGTTTGCCCTCCCCCTTCAGGATGCACTCTACCCGTTCGGAGACATCTTGGACCCTGGCAGCAGGGAGGCAACATACCATCCTGGAGTCTCTTTCATGTCCACAGAAGCGCCTATCTGTGCCCCTGACTCTAGAGTCCCCTATTACTATTACTCTTCTGCGCTTTGACCCTCCCTTCTGAACATCAGCGCCAGCCTTGGTGCCACTGCTCTGGCTGTTGCTGCTTTCCCCTGAGAGCCTATCCCCGCCCCCCCCCCCCCCGACAGTATCCAAAGGGGTATACCTGTTCGAGAGGGGGACAACCACAGGGGATTCCTGCACTGACTGCCTGCCCTTTCTGGTGGTCATCCATTTCTCTGCCTGCACCTTGGGTGTGACCACATTTATGTAACTGCGATCTATGACGCTTTCCGCCACCTGCATGGTCCTACGTGCATCCAATTGCTGCTCCAACCGAACCATGCGGTTTTTGAGGAGCTCCAGTTGGGTGCACTTTCTGCAGATGAAGCCATCTGGGACGCTGGAAGCCTCCCGGACCTGCCACATCTCAGTCAGAGCACAGCACCCCTCTAACTGACATTGCGTCAATTAATTAAAATTAAAAGTTTTTTTTTTAAATTAGACATTTTTTTAATGTTTTCAAAGTTACTGTTAACTATCTGTTTCCTAGCACTAGATTTCTAATATAAATTCGAAAGCTAAATATAGTACTCTCCGATCTCTGGCTTAGATACCCCTCTAAATTATAGTTACGTAATTCTATTTAATTAGTTACCAATGCTTATTTTTTTAAATTTAGTGTAGATTCCCAACCAGCCACTCAGGTCACAGCTTTTCTGTGATGTCATTTCAGTTTCCCCCCGACACACACAATTTGAAAAAGGTATAAAAGTAAAAATGAGTAAAACTCACTGACTTACCTTCTTACCTTCTGAGTGTCTTAGATGTTCTCAGGTTCTCTCCCTGACAGAGACTGCTCCTCCTCCTCCAAACGGCTCCCGAAACTAGGCCGCGATCTTTTAAAATCTCCGCTCTGACTCGCAGCTCCTGCGGGGAGTGGAAAGCTTCTGCTCGCCATTTACGGAGTCGGAGTGCCTGAATGACACTGCAGATTATTGCAATTACTGGAAGGGCCTCTACTATGTGTGAATGGGGGTTCCATTTGGCAAACTTTTCGCCCCGAGTGGGGGTATCAATGTATGTCTTTCTGTGTGGTGTAGTGGCGGGGCTGGTGGTGGCTTGTTGCAGCAGATAGAACATTGTGTGGTACTGTTCGGGGCTGGTGTGAGGTTTGCTAATACAGTCCTTTGCGCGCACAGTTGCAGAGGTGCAGCGATGATCCAAACGCATGTCAGCAGTCCTTGCTTCAACCTGTGTCTTCTCTTTTCCCAGTAATCCTGGGGGAGCAAGCAGAGCATCTGTTATTATATTCGGTTGATATCTCATTTGATTAGTCCCTCTCTCCTTACTCCAATTGCCCGTTATGACTGTCACCATGTGTGACTCCCTCAGTTTTTTTAAAATACCATGTCGAGAGACAAGAAATGCAAATTGTTAAAATACAGAGATTCTCGCAGCTTGTGGTCGATGCGGGAAGTGGGCGGACAACTTATTCGACCAGCCGTTTCTTTACTTGCAACCAATGGTTGTTGAGGCTTATCTTAACCAGCCGAATTGCAGGGCGGCCAGTGTTATAGAGTTTCGTCCCAGGGTTCAGAGGTAATTATAGCGACCAATTGTGTCATAAGAACATAAGAACTAGGAACAGGAGTAGGCCATCTGACCCCTCGAGCCTGCTCCGCCATTCAATGAGATCATGGCTGATCTTTGTGGACTCAGCTCCACTCTCCGGTCCGTAGATCATATCCCCGAATCCTTTTATTCTTTAGAAAGGTATCTATCTTTTTCTTCAAAACGTTTAAAGCAGGAGCCTCAACTGCTTCACTGGGCAAGGGATTCCAGAGATTCACAACCCTTTGGGGGAAGAAGTTCCTCCTAAACTCGGTCCTAAATCTACTTTCCCTAGTTCTGCTTTCCCCGACCAGTGGAAACAACCTGCCAGCATCTATCCTATTAATTCCCTTCATAATGTTATATGTTTCAATAAGATACCCCCCCCCCGCCCCCCCCCCCGCCCCCCCCCCCCCCCGCATCCTTCTAAGCTCCAATGAGTACAGTCCCTCAACCTCTCGTCATAATCTAATCCCATCAACTCTGCGATCAACCGAGTGAATCTCCTCTGCACTCCCTCCAGTGCCAATATGTCCTTTCTCAGGTAAGGAGACCAAAACTGAACACAATACTCCAGATGTGGCCACATCAACCTTATACAATTGCAGCATAACCTCCCTAGTCTTGAACTCCATCCCTCTAGCAATGAAAGACAAAACTCGATTAGCCTTCTGAATCACCTGTTGCAGCTGCACACCAACTTTTTGGACTCGTGCACCAGCACACCCAGGTCCCTCTGCACAGCAGCATGTTTTAACATCTTACCGTTTAAATAATAATCCATTCTGCTGTTATTCCTCCCAAAATGGATAGCCTCACACTTGGCAACATTGAATTCCATCTGCCATTCACCTAACCTATCCAATTCCTTCTGCAGACTTCCAGTATCCTCTGCACTTTTTGCTTTACCACTCATCTTAGTGTCGTCTGCAAACTTTGCCACATTGCACTTGGTCCCCAACTCCAAATTATCTATGTAAATTGTGAACAACTGCGGGCCCAACACTGATCCTTGAGGGACCCCACGACACCCATTTATCCCCACTCTCTGCTTTCTGTTAGTTAACCAATCCTCTCCCCATGCTCCCACTTTACCCCCAATGCCATGCATCTTTAGTTTATGCAGCAACCTTTTGTGTGGCACCTTGTCAAAAGCTTTCTGGAAATCCAGATATACCACATCCATTGGCTCCTCGTTATCTACTGCACTGGTAACGTCCTCAAAAAATTCTACCAAATTAGTCAGACACGACCTACCTGTCATGAACCCATGCTGCGTCTGCCCAATGGGACAAATTCCCTCCTGGTGCCCCGCTATTTCCACCTTAATGAGTGATTCTAGCATTTTCCCGACAACAGAAGTTAAGCTTACCGGCCTATAATTACCCGCTTTCTGCCAACCTCCTTTTTTAAACAGTGGTGTCACGTTTGCTACTTTCCAATCCTCTGGGACACCCAAGAGTCGAGTGAATTTTGATAAATTATCACCAGTGCGTTTACAATTTCCCTAGCCATCTCTTTTAGCACTCTGGGATGCATCCCATCACGGCCATTAGACTTGTCTACCTTTAGCCCCATTAGTTTGCCCAATACTGCCTCCTTAGTGATTACAATCATCTCAAGGTTCTCACCTATCATATCTTTATTTCCATCAGTCACTGGCATGTTATTTGTATCTTCGACTGTGAAGACTGACCCAAAAAACCTGTTCAGCTCCTCAGCCATTTCCCCGTCTCCAATTATTAAAGCTCCCTTCTCATCTTCCAAAGGACCAATATATACCTTAGCCACTCTTTTTTGTCTTATATATTTGTAGAAGCTTTTACTATCTGCTTTCATGCTCTGAGCAAGTTTACTTTCGTAGTCTACCGTACTCTTCTTTCTAGCTTCTTTAGTCGCTTTCTGTTGTCCCCTAAAGACTTCCCAGTCCTCTAGTCTCCCACTAATTTTTGCCACTTTGTATTTTTTTTCCTTCAATTTGATACTCTCACTCCCATCCTTAGATATCCACCGTCGATTTTTCCCCTTTCTACCGTCTTTCTTTTTTGTCGGTATGAACCTTTCCTGAACACTGTGAAAGATCGCTCGGAAGGTTCTCCACTGTTCCTCAACTGCTTCACCATGAAGTCTTTTCTCCCAGTCTACCTTACCTAGTTCTTCTCTCATCCCATTGTAATCGCCTTTCTTTAAGCACAAAATACTAGTGTTTGATTTTACCTTGTCATCCTCCAACTGTGTTTTAAATTCCACCATATTGTGGTCGCTCCTTCCAAGAGGATCCCGAACTATGAGATCATTAATCAATCCTGCCTCATTACACAGGGCCAGATCTAGGACCGCTTGTTCCCTTGTAGGTTCCATTACATACTGTTCCAGGAAATTATCCCGGACACATTCTATAAACTCCTCCTCAAGGCTGCCTTTACCAACCTGGTTAAAACAATCGACATGCAGATTAAAATCGCACATGATAACCGCTGTACCATTTCTACATGCATCCGTTATTTATTTGCTTATTGCCTGTCCTACCATCCTATTACTATTTGGTGGCCTATAGACTACTCCTATCAGTGACCTTTTCGCCATACTATTCCTGATTTCCACCCAAATTGATTCAACCTTGTCCTCCATAGCACTAATATCATCCCTTACTATTGCCCGGATACCATCCTTAAACAACAAAGCTACACCACCACCCTTACCGTCCATTCTATCCTTTCGTATAGTCTGATACCCTTGGATATTTAACTCCCAGTCGTGACCATCTTTTAATCATGCTTCAGTAATGGCCACTAAATAATAGTCATTCACGATGATTTGCGCCATCAACTCATTCACCTTATTCCGAAGACTACGAGCATTCAGGTAAAGTACACTTATGCTTTTTTAATGTCTTTGTTATGAATCCTAATACCTTGATCAGTAACTTTTCGCAAATTATTTTTCCTCTTCCACTTTCTCCTAATTTTCCTTATCTTTGAACCCATATCTCTGCATAATAACCTGCCACGTAACCTGCTGCCTTGCTCTCCATTAACCATTATACTTTCCATAGCTTTGCCCTTCCCTTCCCTCCAACTTGCTAGTTTAAAGTCCTTGTGACCAACCTATTTATCCTATTCGCTAGAACACTGGTCCCAGAATGGTTCAGGTGAAGACCGTCCCAAGGGTATAGGTCCCTCCTGCCCCAGTACTGATGCCAATGCCCCATGAAATGGAATCCCTCTTTCCCGCACCACTCCTTTAGCCACGTGTTAACTTCCCTAATTTTCTCAACCCTATGCCAATTGGCACGTGGCTCGGGTAGTAATCCAGAGATTATAACCCTGGAGGACCTGTTCTTTTTTTTAGTCCCTAGTGATTGATAATCCCCAAACATGTCCTCTTTCCTAGTCTTACCTATGTTGTCCCAACGTGGACCACAAGAACTGGATCCTCCCCCTCCCTCTCCAAAATCCTTTCAAGCCGATCAGAGATGTCCCTCGCCCTGGCACCGGGCAGGCAACATACCATGCGGGACTCATGGTCTGGCTTACAAAGGATGCCCATCAATCCCCCTGATTATAGAATCCCCTACAGCCACACTTGTCTTTTTGCCCCCCCTCTTGAAAGGCTTCCTGGAGGCACGATGCAGTCGTCAGTCAACGCATCCTCCCTACAGCCCTCTTCCTCATCCACACAGGGAGCAAGTACCTCATACCTGTTGGACAAGGTCAAGGGCTGAGGCTCCTCAACTCCTAAACTCAGGATCCCCCTACCTGCCTCCCTTGCAGTCGCACCACTCTGTCCCTGACCACTGACCGAATTAACAGTACTTATTCTACCGGGTGTGACTGCCTCCTGAAACAAAGCGTCCAGGTAATTTTCCCCCTCCCTGATGTGCCGCATTGTGAGCAGCTCGGTCTCCAGCTCATCAATTCTGAGCCGAAGGTCCTCGAGCAGCCAACACTTGCTGCAGATGTGGTCACTGACGGCCTCAATGGGATCCACCAGTTCCATCATCATACAGCAACAGCACATCACCTGTCCAACCATATTGAACTTGTTAATTAATTTAAATAAAACATTTTTTTTTATAGAACCACAAGGATAAACCCGAACACCAACAAAAACACAGCCCTCTCTCGGCACTCACCCGAACTCAGTCACTCACCCTAAACTCAGTTGCAGTCTGTTCCAATCAGCACTCCATGTCTAAGGGCACTCCTGCCACACCTTTAGTACCCTGCCAGATTTCCAATGAGCCAATAGGCCCGCTCCAGGAACTGAAGTCTCCAACTGCCACTCGACCTGTAAACGAAGCACTTTTAAATATGCACTCACCTCTCCCAGCAACCCTGCAGCCTGTGGCCTGTTCCAGGAACTGAAGTCTCTTTTAAATATGCACTCACCTCTCCCAGCAACCCTGCAGCCTGTGGCCTGCTCCAGGAATATGTGTAAATAGTAGGTGGGGAGCGACCAGGGGGGCGTGGGAGGTAAAGGAAAGCAGGGGTGAGCGTGCAGAACGTGGCAAAATGCATTCTTTATACCACAACCAAAGGGAGAGTAGAAAAGGTGGAACTGAGGCCTGCCAAAAGCAGTGCAGAGTGTAGAGAACCATTCCAGAGCGTATGACGTGACGGGGAAATGAGGTGCATGTGGGCCACTGCAGGATCGGAATGGGTGGAATCCTGGGGTAGGGCTGGGTTAGTGCCGTTACTCCACCACCCGAGCTTAACTGACTAGGTGAATTTTGGGTGCTCAGGTAGGGAGTCAGTGTCGTTACTCTCTACCTGGGTGACCATGGTGGACGGTAAGAGTTTGTAGTCGTGTGGAAAGTTGTCATGAAGACTGGGAGAACAGTGATTTGTTTCCCAACAAACTGTGCCTTTAACTGACATTGCGTATCATACCCGCGAATCAGAAGAGTGATTGTGTGTCGGGCGACATGAATTAAAACCATGTAGTGGAAAAAAGAAGGAAATGCTGGCAGGCTCCATCAGAAATTTGGACACCTTAAAATTAAGGTGGTGGCTCTTTCTCATCATCTGGACACCTTAGGGTTCTGTACCAAACAGTGTTGTAAATGCGGTACCGAAACGAGAGTCAGGATCTGAAACATCACCTTCTCCCGTTTGCCAGACTCGTGTCTGCTTTTTCTGTGCCTTGGCCGCGTGGGCCGTCGGATGGTTCGAATCGTCGTGCATTACTAGTCTGCATGAGTTGTCGCGGTGCCAAAGAGGGTTTTTTTGTCGTGAGGCGTAGGGGCGGTGGCAGTGGAGGGCAAGTTACTGTTGTTGGGCGGAGACTGTGATGGTGGCAGGGGCAGGGCAAAAAGGGTTCAAATATATCTAAGTCGTCATCCCGGAAGCTGGGGTGACTGGGGGCAGGAGATCACGCCGGTGTTCAGGGATGGTGTTCAAATCCGGGAGGCTCTCGTTGTCGTTGGAGTCAAGTTCAAGGTGAAAGTCCATTGCCTGAGGGCGGAAACAGGTTCGGGCCTGTGGGCGTGGACAAGGGATCAATGCCGGCATGGCTGAGGGAGTGTTTGCATAGGGGTCGGACTAGGCTGTTGATGGGCGGGGCGTGATCATCTCCTATTGCCAGAGAGATGTGGTGGGAGTGGTTACATTGTGATCCGTAGACTTTGAGTTTGTTGACGGAACCAACCGGTTCCACCATTGGGGTACGTTATCTTTTACACGGAGGGGCTCACTTTGTCGGAAATGGAGTAGGGTCCTGCAGATTTGGAGGAGAGGAAATAACTGGAGTGAAACAATTACTCGCTGACCGACTGTGTACTCTACGGGGTGAATGCTTTTGTCAAAGCAGGCTTTACTCTGCTTCCTTCTCGCGCTTAATCGGACAGCTGCAGCGAGTTGTGCCGCTTTAATGTTAGCTGTAACCTGTTGGACTGTTTTTTCCGTGGGTGAGGGCGGTTACTGTGGGGATTTGAAGATCGAAGCCTAATAAATATGCAATATGCTGCATGGGCCGCCGGGCCATGCGAGTGCGGGGGGTGAAACTTGTGGAACTGGAAACGAATAAACATGAGAGCAATGTGGTATTGTCCTGTTGCACCATCTTCCTAATGGTCCCTTTTAAAGTTCGATTCATTCTCGCGGCAATGCCACTCGATTGGGGGTGACATGCTATATGGAATTTCTGCCTGATCCCAAAAAATGTTAAAACGTCTCGCATGACTCTGCCAGTGAAGTGGGACCCTTGGTCTAAGTCAATGCTGCGGGGAAGACACCAGGGTGTGAATATCTGTTCGGTCAAAACCTTAGCGGTGGCCTTGGCTCTGTTGGTCCGTGAGGGAAATGCTCCTTCTCATTTAGTAAAGGTGTCGATTACAACCAGCATGTACTTGAACCCGTTACTGCAAGGGGGAATGGGGCCAATGTAGTCAATTTGCAAATTTGTCCAGGGGTGTTCGGGATTGTTCTGAGAACAGTTAAGGCAATTCTCGACATAATGGGTTACATCGCTTTTTCAATCGGGCCACCAACACAAATGGGCAATAGTATTGTCTATCCCCTGATGTCCGTGGCCGTCATGAAATTGGTAAATGAGCTGGTTTCTGTCCTGGGTGGGGACCACATAAATTCCGTGTTTTAAAACGATGCCGTCCTGTGCAGTCAGTGCGTCCTTCCATTTATCATAGGGGGCTGGGAAGTTGCCGTCTAAAACCTGTTTGAGGGTGTTGTCTGCTTTTTAGGCTTGAAATTGATTCTCAATATTGGTCTGGGAAAACTTGACTGAGTGTATCGGTTCGCTTTCGGATGGCTGTCAGAAGTGACCATGGTGTGATTCTGCTTTGGCTCTGGCGTCTGCCTTTACATTATCGGGTGTGGAGGAGCGATAATGGCTTCTGACTTTAATGATACCGTATGTGCGGTCTGAGGCTGTCTTGAGAATGTGCTTTAACAACGGGACAGAGGGTAGGGGTTTTCTGTCGGCTGAAACAAAGCCTCGAGATTCCCATAGGGGCAGGAATTCTGTTAAACTGTTGCACAGATACAGGCTGCCTGAGTGTATGTCTGCGGGGGTTGGAAAAGAGTCGGAGTGCTGAACTACATAGGCTATGGCTGCGAGTTCTGCTGCTTGTGAACCTAGGTGGCCGGACAATTTTAAACAGATCTCTTCCAGTGGGCATCGCTGCACGTCTTCTACGTAAATTGCACAACCAGTTATCGTAACTCCATTGTCGATTGTGGAGGAACCGTCGACATAAATTTTTAAAGCATTTCTTGTGGTTTGGAAATTCTGTGTTTTACTGCCTGCTCGTGGGTGTAGTGACTTCGGGATAAAGGGTCCTGTGTGGTATTGGGCTGCTATGATCTGGCACTCATGCCGGGTCCTGCATAACCTGCATATTGGAGATTATCAGCTAGAAATGTGCCGGTCCTGGTGCGTTTCACTGTAATGTCCCTGCCTTGTAACAGTAGTGTCCAGCGAGCTGCTCTGATTTGGCTGACTGAACCGTCCTTTAATTGTTGCGTGGGGGCGTGCTCGGTCAAGATCACTACTGGGTGAAGGCCTGCACTGTACTGCCCAAAAGACTGCAAGCAAGTGCCGTTCGCAGGCTGAGACGCATTGCTCTACGGGGTCTAATACTCTTGAGGCAAAGGCTACGGGTCCTAGACGATCATGTAGTTTTTGCAGGAGCACTGCTGATAGGGTTCCGTCGATGGTTGGTACTTCGATGCCATAGGGCGAGTCTGGGTTCGTAACTTGTAAAGCGGGGGCTGTTCTTACGGCGCGTTTTAAATCACCAATGACGTCTGTGTGCTTCGGAAGCATGGGGCGTTCTTGTCAAGGTGCTCTGAGAGTGGGGCTGCTTTAGTGGCAAAACCATCTCTATGATTCCTGCAATATCCTACCAAACCCAGGAATGACCGGAGTGCAGTGGCATTTTGGGGCAGGGACAATTTAATGATCGACTCGATTCGTTTCTGTTCAATTCCTCTCATCCCGTGGGTGATGACGGTTCCTGAATAAAAAACTGTTTCCTTTCAAATCTGTGCCATTTTGGGGTTGACCTTGCATCCGATGGTTTGCAGTAGGCCTAGTAATTCCGATAGGAACGCCACGTATTCCTCTTTTGTGCCTGTTTGCGAGAGCAGATCGTCTGTTTGCGAGAGCAGATCGGAGGGTTTAAACTAGTATTGCCGGGGGTGGGCACGGTAGCAATAGGTCAGAAGGTGAGAGCATTGAGGGAGAACGAGGGCATAGGAACAGTGTAGCTCTGAGGCAGAGCAGACAGGGAGAAGTTGCTGAACACAGCGGGGCTGGTGGCCTGAAGTGCATATGTTTTAATGCAAGAAGTATTACGGGTAAGGCAGATGAACTTAGAGCTTGGATTAGTACTTGGACCTATGATGTTGTTGCCATTAGAGAGACCTGGTTGAGGGAAGGGCAGGATTGGCAGCTAAACGTTCCAGGATTTAGATGTTTCAGGCGGGATAGAGGGGGATGTAAAAGGGGCGACGGTGTTGCGCGACTGGTTCGGGAGGATATCACAGCAGTACTACGGGAGGGCACCTCAGAGGGCAGTGAGGCTATATGGGTAGAGATAAGGAATAAGAAGGGTCTAACGGGATGGACCAAAAGCCATTGCTGATGTACAGCACTGTGAAGTACTTTGCCTGTACTCCCTTCTTGAGCATGGTCTCGGGACTCGTGGCATGGTCTCGGGATAGGGAACAGTGGGGGCTGATAAAGGGGTTATCTTATTAAGTTCTCGGTAGTCGATCGTTAGTGTTTTATGAGGGCCTCTCGAATCGTCTGGTCTGCACTAATTGTTTGCGGATTAAACCAATTGTCTCCGACTGAGCAAATCCTGCATTCATAATCCTCTACTGTGAGCGTAGCGGGAGCCCTTGCTGCTCTGGCATTTCGCCATACACATTGCTTGACTGGGGCGAACGAAAGGTTATGGGAGCTCATAAAATCAATGCCTAGAATGTGCTCGGCTGTTTGGCAAGTCGACTAAAACAACGGGGTGCCTGGTACTAATGTTCCCTATCTGAATGGGCACGGGAGCTGTGATGTATCTTTGCTGTAGGTGGCCGGTAAATCCACTCAGGGGATGGTGTCTGTGCTGGGCCATTTGTCACGTTGTAACATGGTGGAGGAGCTTAAAGTGTGCGGGATCCTCCTGTGTCCCTAATAAATTCTACTGGATGTCCCTGGAATGTGCCTGTGACTATTGGTCTGCCTGACTTGTTCCAGAGTGTGTCGCAGACCCAAGTTGGGGAGTCCGAACACAGTCAATCTGTGGAATTGACCGTTCAGTCGTCTGAACGGACGCTACCATTATGCATGGGCCTAACATTGTTCCCAGGTGGGGGATTCGGTTGTTGGTAACGGTGCTGGTTCGGGGTGGGGGGGGGGGGGGGGGTTGTCGGCATTCGCGGGCGTAAAGTCCCATGTGGCCACAATTGTAACAATCTCGTGCTGCCTGGGGTGCTGTCCCTCGTGTCTACCCTAGTTTATCCATGCTGGGCCCTGGCTAATCCTAACTGGGTGCATGTTTCCTTCTATCTCGTCCTGATCTGTCTGCCGTTGTAGGGATTGTTCCCCTGCCCTGGAAAGTCGTTTCAATACCCAAACTTCATTGTGTGTGTGGTCTGCGGGGTCGTAGTTTACACAAGCCTTTTGGCCTGCCTCTGTGGCGTGCGAACTAAGGTGTGGGCCCATTCAGTGGTGTCTTCCTCATTTACGTGTGCGCAGTTCAATTGTCCGTAAACTGCCATGAAATGAATCCATAGGCGACCAATAAATGCAGTCGGATGGTCTCCCTTCTTTTGCCTGCAGTGATTTAAACCCTCGACTGGATCTCCTTTGTTATACCCGATGGCATCTAATATGGCTGTTTTCATTTCCTATAGGGTTCCTCCTGCTACATTTTTGGGTTCTGGCAAAGCAGATGTGACGGACTGGCTAAGGCTCACAACTGTGAACTTGACTTCCTCTCTCTCGTCTAGACCGTACATAACGTTTTGTTGGCGCACCTCCTCAGAGAAGCTGTGCGGGTCTGCGGTGGGCTGGAATGGACTAATTTCGGTGCAAGCGTCTCTTAATACTGTTATGGGCAGTGGGTTAGTGTAAACTATATCAGGCTCATCCTGATCCGATGACTTGCGTTGGGTGGTAACTGGATTCATGGGGGTCGAATTTTGAGTGGGGGTGTGTTCTGCCTGTGCAGTCGGTGTTGTGGTGCTTTCCTTTTTGGTACGTGGAGGGGGGGGGGGCGATTTGGATTTCCCGTGTCCGCTACGCATCTTTGGGCGCTTTCGTTTGATTCTTCCCAATCGGGAGCCTCTACCTGATCCAAATCCTACTCAAAAGTGTACCTGAAGCCATTCTACACTTGAGAGTAGTGAATTTAACTTCTCTAACTTTTGTCGGCATTTCGCATGGTCGACGGCACTCTGCCTCTCTTCCTTCGTGGAGCTGTGGAGCGCTCTCAAAGCTGCTTTTAGATCGGAACATTGGATGGTCAGCTGTACTACCTGCTGTTCTGTTTCTTCTCTTACCAGGTGTGGTGAATGTACTCACCGTAATGCATGCATAATACCATAACCTGTGACCTATGACCTGGAAGCGGTGATATGAACTGCTTCCAGGTACTGTACTGTAACCCCGGTATGGCTCCGCCTCTGGCTCCGCCCACACCAGGGCTTATATAGGCCACATCTTGTGGGCGGCATTCATTTGTACTACTGACTCTGGCTAGGCAAGGTCATGACTAATAAAGCCTTATGTTCACTCGCTCTCGCAACCTCTCTCTGGTACATCATTTTATTAGTCATAGACAGCACCATGGAAGTCGCTCGAAAGCCAGACAGGTTCGAACTCGACGCACGCGTGTCCGAAGCAAAGGAAATATTTGAACATTAGCTTCGATACTTCGAGGACTACATCGTCTCCGCAGCAACGGCTCCCTCGGAGACCCTCAAACTGCGACTCCTCCATGCTCGGGTGAGCCATCCAAGCTCAGTAATGATTGAGAAAGTGGCCACGTATGAGGAAGCGGTCGCAAACCTCAAGGCACACATCGTGAAGCCCATGAATGAAGTTTTCGCTCGGCACCTCCTCACTACTCGCTGTCAACGGGCCGGAGAATCATTAGACGAGTGTCTGGAAAACCTGACCCGACTCGCAAGCAACGGCAGATACTGAGATGTGACGGCGTAGGAGCACATTAACTCACAGATCCGGGACACTTACGTGGCGGGGAACCGCTCGAAGTATAATCAGGCAGCGCCTGCTGGAAAACGGGACCTCCGACCTGTGGGACACGGTAAAGCTAGCGACCTCGCTCGAGGTGGCCTAGCAGAACCTCAGCGCGTTCCCCGTGGGCGCGGGCCCGACGACTCACTCCTGGACACTATCGTCACGGCCCCCATCCGACCCACCTACGCCGCAGGCCTGCGTTGCGCATCTACCAGCCCAGCCCGGAGAACCGCAATGCTACTTCTGTGGCCAGGGCCAACACCCCTGGAAGCGCTGCCCAGCACGCACGGCGATGTGCAGCGACTGCAGAAAAAAGGGGAACTACGCGAGAGTCTGTCTGTGGCGATCTAAGGCCCAGAAATCGAAAAAGCACCTGGCCCGACTCACAGCCCCACAGATCCCACAGACCCACAATGTGCCTGCGTGCCTGCCCGGATGCGGCATCGGCATCATGCGAGTCGTGGGAGCCGCCATCTTGGCCGCCGACCCCAGCACCGACCAACACGTGCGACCGATGGGGCCGGCCATCTTGGTCGCCATCTTCGATACTGTCCTACACGTGCGACACATGGGGGCGCCATCTTGCGACGCCACCGACCACGCAGACTAACCCACAGCTGGGCGCGGTGACCCTCGACCAGTCGCAGCTAAAATCACTGAGGAACTCCATGATGGTCGTCCAGGTGAACGGGCACGAGCCCCTCTGCCTCTTCGACTACGGGAGCAAGGACAGCTTTGTCTTTTTCCGACACGGAAAGGTGCTGCTCCCTCCACACCTACACGCCCCCCCCCCTCCCCCCCCCCCCCCCCCTCACAAAAAAAATCTCCCTTGCCTGCTGGTCTCATTCGGTCCAGATCCGGGGTACTGCATCGTCAACGTCGCAATATAGGGCGCAGAGTATACCCCTTTCAAGCTCCTCGTCTTCCCCCACCTCTGCTCCCTCCTACTGCTGGATTGGATTTTCAGTGTAATCACCGAAGCCTGACCTTACAGTTCGGCGGACCCTTGCCGCCCCCTCGCAGTCTGCAGCCTCGCGACCCTCAAGGTTTCCACCCTTCATTATTTGGCAACCTCACTCCGGACTGTAAGCCCATTGCCATCAGGAGCAGGCGGTACAACTCGCTGGACATGATATTTAGCAAGTCAGAGGTCAGGCGACTGTTGAGTGAGGGATCATAGAGGCCAATAACAGCCAGTGGAGAGCGCAAGTGGTGGTCGTCCAGACCGGGGAAAAGAGCCGGATGGTTGTGGACCACATCCAGACAATTGACTGGTACACGCAACTGGATGCGTATCCTTCCCCCACAGTACTGTGCATTCTCCACGGTCGATCTGAAGGCAGCCTACCACCAGCTCCTAATCCGGCCGGAATAGCGCCACTACACTGCTTTTGAAGCAGCCGGCCGACTCTTCCACTTCCTCAGACTCCCCTTCGGCGTCACTAATGGGGTCTCGGAATTTCAGAGAACGATGGACCGAATGGTGGACCAGTACGGTTTGCCGGAGACATACCCGTACTTGGACAATGTGACCATCTGCGGCCATAACCAGCACGTCCATGACGCCAACCTTCAGAGGTTCCTCGAAATCGCCCAATCCCTCAACCTTACAAACAACAAAGAAACGTGTGTCTTCCGTACTATCCGACTGGCCATCCTCGGCTACGTCATGGCGAATGAAGTCCAAGGGCCCGAACCCGACTCACATAACTCGTCCCTCCCCACAGCCTCAAGGCCCTAAAACGATGCCTGGGGCTGTTCTCATGCTACGCCCAGTTGGTCCCCAACTATGCGGACAAAGCCCGCCAACTGATTCAAACCACCAGTTTCCCCCTGACGGATGAGGCCCGCTCGGCCTTCAGCCGCATCAAGGCCGATATCACCAAGGGCGCAATGCATGCGGTGGATGAGTCCATCCCCTTTCAGGTAGAGAGCGATGCGTCAGACGTCGCACTGGCCACCACACTCAACCAGGCGGGCAGGCCAGTAGCATTCTTCTCTAGCACCCTCCATGCTTCCAAAATTCGACACCCCTCGGTCGAGAAGGATGCACAAGCTAACTGAATTTTGCAGAACAGTGAATCATTGGGCAAAATGGTCTTCAATAATGCCGGAAAAATTATGTGATGCTATAACATAGCAGCTAGACCACTGCAGGCACGTCAGTGTGTGAGGCAGAAATGACACCGATTGCAGATGCGCAATCCCATCAGATTCCTGGTAAGGAAGTGAGGTATTGGAATGAAACGTTATATTTCAAGTTAAGGTCTAACAGCACGACAACCCAATTTTGCTCTGAACTAAATGCATCATCCAACGACATGTACGTTTTTCTATATCGAGTGAGCGCAAGGCTGGCACCTAACTGTGAGAGTGCTGTCCAATCAAGAACACAATGAAAATGCCTGCTGCCTTAAAGACCTCATCGGCTATGCTCTTCTCGGGAACCAGAGGAAAGGCGAGTAGGTTTCCAAGAAAGTGACAGGACAAAGCTTTCCCGGGATAGTGTGGATCAGAGTAAAATCACGGGTTTGAGAGAAAATTCAAAGTGGTGGAATTGCAATTATTCTTCCAGGAAGACCCAACGACATCTGAGATTTAATGTAACAGATATTGTTTTAAATAAGCATTTGGTATCGCCATACTCGGCATACATATATGTACAGTGCCCATTGGATTGAGGGGCATGTCTATAAGCTACAGTTGTGCATCAACTCAAAATTGATCCGCATTATTTTTCATCTATTGAATGAAATGTCCTTGAGTTAAAAACGCAACCTGATTGGTAGATCCATATTTGGTACAAGTACATTTTAAAGATTTGCAGCGTCGTTAACGCACACAGGGGATATCTGCTTCCCCAGACCTGTGTTTCACGGTGGCGCACCGTTCGCTAGAGGATTCTCTCGTCCCGCCGCCAGTAACTGAGATTTTTCCATTGTAGCCACCCCACACCGCCGATGACAAACATGCAAACGGCCGGTTCGCCAGGGGGCGGGATTCTCCGTCCCGCTGCACCAGTTTCCTGGTACTCCGCATGCCAGACAGCAGCAGGATTACCCGTCCCACCAGCCGGCTAAAGTGGTGGTGGATCTTGCTGAGGTGCACAATCACCCGCATTTACATTGCTTTTGTCTTTCTGACCAGGATATCTTTGTAAATTTACACACAAAGCACGCTTCCTGTCCAGAAGCGCTGCTCCAATTCCCCCGCCCACATCTTTATACATTTGGCGCTATTCCCAGTTCTCTCCAGCTTTGGCAAAGCAATCCAGACTAGAAACGTTAGCTCATGTCATTCTCAAGATGTTGGGATTGCCAAGTATCTTCTGATTTTGAAACCAGTTCTGTTGTAAGACCGTTTACGAAGCTTTACTCTCCATCGTTAATAAAACATAGTACATTTATTACAGCAAAGTATATTCATTGCAATGTTAAAAGCTGTGATCAAGCAACATTGCAACCGTTGTGTTATTTCAATGTGAGACTACTTAATGGTTAACCAATAATGAGGCTGCTGTCTGATTGGCACGCCGATTGGAGAAATGTATTCAATGTGTGATCTGTTTGACTTCAGTTGATTTACCGATGCCAGACTTAACTTCGTTCCCGCCTTACGGACACTTTTTTACCGGAGAGAAGATAACTTAAAGTTGTCGTTGCCAATGTCCTGCCGTAAGCATCCAATATTATCACAACCGGAATCCTACAAATCGAAGGGATTATGACGAAGGACAGTGCAAGATGCACATTGAATATAACGACACCGTGGTCATTGGAGGAATCTACAGTTGTGAATGCTTGGATTGGAGCGAAAAGAGCTGGAGGGGGTCAAATCTGAGCAATCCCATTTCGATAAATATTGGAGGTAGCTTATCAAAATAATTTATCTGAGCCATTAGACGACATTGCTATTGTTTAGGGATAGGGCATGCGTTCGAGCGCAAACATATTTTATTACGCCTCTGGACAGACCACAACGGTATCTGCGATACCATAAGGATTGTTCTATTAATTGGTAAGGCAGTGAGGAAAGGATATTTCGCTCCAGGGGGAATTTCACGAAGAGTAAGGGTACGGTACATTAAAACAAACGTTATTGCGAACACAGTATTAAAATGTAATTGGCATTACAAAAGAAAATAGCTTACAACTACTCCTTAAACAATTCTAATCAATGTAGTGACACAATAACCCTTAACCTGTACCTTCACTTCCACTCAAACAGCAAAGCTATCTCAGGTCACAATCCACGTTTAAATACAGTTCGCAGACTCACAAGTATTTGCTGCATAGAGATGTCTTGAATACTCTACTTTGAGAAAGAGAGATATTTTGAGACTGTTTGAAAGAGAGAGACCTGGCACATTGTGAGAGTGATGCAGATATTCCGGCTGAGTTTCTTCAGAAACATGATCAGTTCCCTTTCCTGCCAATGACTAACGCTGGAAACTTCAACAGCTGACTACTTGGAGCCCTGGCTCCCCCCATTAGCTACTTCATCTTACTCATCTGATCACAATATCTCTAATTCACAACCCTGAAAGGAACCCTCTTAATAAAATGCAGGTCCATTTACCAGCGTTTACGATGCTTTAATCCTCTCTCTCCAAAAACGCCTATGCTGTATTTCAAATCAGGAGTTTTAAAAACACGACTGCAACAGTGAAACACACACTAACCTATACCTTGACGCCTTACTGCACTAACCACATAGACTACAATGTATCTGAAATTCCAACATTCATCAACATTTTTTGCACGCAAGATTCTTTATTTGTCATTGTGCTTCAAAACGTTCCAGATTTTTTTTTCCCCTGTTGCAGATCGACTTTCTCAACCGGCTATCAACAAATTCAAAAATTTCGCACTTACTTCAAGCGGCGAAATTGTTCTTATTTCCTGCAATGGGGACATTCGCTCCTCCGGGGGCATGTTCCACTTGTACAGAAACCGGAGCCTGGAACCTGTACAATCTCATCAAATGAATGGCGATCAGCGAACTGCGACCTTCAACGTCAACGTTACGGGAAGTGATTCTCTGGGAAGTTATGGCTGCCGGTATCAAACAGATGTTTTCGGAAATTGGGCGGATTCTCTATGGAGCAAAGATGTTGTGGTGACTGAGAATGATCAGGAACTGCATATGGCAATGCCAGGTACGTTTCTTTATATCAATGTCTTTCCCATTGTTTCAACTGTAGTCAAATAGAAGATTGATTTAGTTTTAAAATTATTTAACTTGTAGTGAATATCTGCAAGGAACAATTGCGGGTGGGCGACTGTGTTGCCTTATCATTTGCATGCATATCTAATTGCCAGTAGCAATTTGACTCCCTCATCCGTCATCTTCAAATAATGATGGCATAGTTAATAAGGGGGGGGGGGGGAAATGAGTTCAACTACAAGTCACATGCATGGCTACCAACTAGGTAGTATGGCCACCTAATAGCAAACGTTGGAACGTGTATTGTAGTATTCAATTTATATGCCGCTAGCTTTCAGGGAATTCCTGAATTCAACTTCCTTCGCTGTCCGTACTTGAATCGCCGCATCATTGTTTTGAAGGTAGAGTTCATAGCAGGTAATGACTGGATGAAGCCATTCGACGCTGCTCAACGGGGAGAGATGAAACTTGCCATTTCATTTCCAGCATTGAATACATTCGGTGAATCGGCCACAATATATAAACAACTATTATTTTGAATTCAATCGGAGTTCGGCACAGTTTCCATCGAAGAAGCGATTTATCCCTCACAAAACAATAGTAAAAATAATTGTACTCTGTTGAAACTTTGGAGATGGTGGAATGAGGTGCGCCCCCGCAAGTATATAAACGATTGAACCTTTGCCCGTTTAGCAGGGCTTTGTACTGTAGATTAGATTTTTAAAAATAGATGAATCGGATCGAAGGGGAACATCCCAATCCAGAGAAATTTACCCTGAGCTATCTCTTTCAACTTCTGGAAAATGGTAGCCCTCGATTCACAATATGGGTGACAGTCAGAAAATGAGCATTTAAACAGGGATGTTCAAATATTCGACGAACACAGTGATCTGGAAAAGCTGCAGGTTGTAGATAAAGTTTCTGGAAGAATTGCTTTACTTATGTATTATGACTGACTTTATTACTGTTCAGGGGGAATGATTTCTAAGCTAACTGAATTTTGCAGAACAGTGAATCATTGAAAATTGGGAGGAGGACTGACCAGAGGCTGAAATGTACACTGACAACGTAGTCTCGTGAACAGATAGGTGGCGGGCGAATTCCAATGCAGAGTCGTGTATTTAAGTTGCCAAAATATGGGCAGACGACATAAGCTAAGAGCTGCAATGTTTGAGGCTGTGCAGGAGCAAATTGACTTGGGTGCATAAGTGTTCTGATCATTGAGGTTAGCAGGAAAGGTTGAGAGAAAGTATAATTTAGAGTATGGTGTTCTGGGCTTTATTACGAATGGCATAGAGTTCAAGCGCAAGTGAGTTATGCGGAACGTATATAAGACTCGAGTTTGACCTCAGGTGGAATACTCTGTTCAGTTCTGTTTGCTGTAGTACAGGGACTGCAGAAGGGATTCACAAGAATGGTACGAGGGACAAGAAACGTCAGTTATGAGGTTAGATTGGAGGCTGATTTTGAGAAAACTGTCCAAGAGGAGACTTGACTTCTGTGCACAATATCAGAAGAGGGCTGGAGAGAGCCTATAAGTATACACCGAACGATGCATAGCAAACAGATGCAGTTGGAGGCCTTTCGGCCATTTGAACCTGCTCCATCTTGCACTGCGATCATGGCTGATCATAAATGGCGTGTCCTGGTCCTACCTTCCTTCCAGAATCCTTGATCCTTTTTGTCCCAAGAGCTCTTTCGTATATGTTCCTTCTTGAAGTTAGACAACGTTTTCGCCTCAAATATTCCACAGATTGATCATGCTCTCGGTAAAGACATTTCTGCTCATCTCAGACATAAATCTGTATGCTCAAACTATGGCCCACCAGTTTTGGGCTGCCCCACAACTGGAACCATTGATTCCGATTCTACCCTATCTAATCTTCAGTATTTTCTGTTTCTAGAATATCCACCATCACTCTTCTAAGCGCCGATCAATATAATACCAACGTTCCAGAGCATTCCGTTGCCCAGATTTCATTCTGTCAGATAGTCAGTGGTCACTTCCAGGTGCTTCCCGATACTGACATCCAGCAAATAACCCTGCACCATTGAATCGAGCGTTCAACCACGCTGAGTATGACACAATCAATTCGGTACACCTCTTGTTTTTCATACAGTTGAACTGTCAGTAGCTTTACAATGCCTGAAATAGATGAGGGAATCGATGTGTCAGCGTTACTCCCATTGTCCGGGGATGGCTGGGGCAAAAGAAACTAAACCCTTTTTATTATCCTTTCATAGACATCCCTCCCACCTCGGTGCCCTTGGTGAGGCATTGCCTGAGTGTCTTGTTGCTCGTTGGCATGGTGCTAATCGTCGTTGAACACAAAGTAAACGACTTATCACAAAAAGATACGACTATGAAGTTATTCTGCTGCCCTCTACAAAATCAGTAATGTCTATTCAAATACTCAATAGCATTCAGTCATGCAGAATGTACAACACAGACGGTCAGCCGGCCACCCAACTTAATGCCCTGCTATCCTTCTTCTCTGGTTCAGGGGTGGAACCTGCACCTACCGTGCATATTGAGGCTATTCTTACCACCGAGTGTGCACCGACATTCTGAAAGAGCAACTACCAAGACAAACTTCCCCAGCGCATCCGCCTAACGTGCACGCCCCGGGACACTAAGGGACAATTTAGCATAACCCATCCACCTAACCTGCACATCGCCCGACGATAAGGGGCATATTAGCATGGCCAGTCCACCTAACTTGCACATCCTGGGACCCTCAGGGGCAATTTAGAATGGCCAATCTACCTAACCTGCACATCCTGGTGCCGTTAGGGGCAATTTAGCATGGGCAATCCAATTACCCTCCAGGGGACTCCCGGAATCTGACACATCTTAATTCAAGATTATTTTATTTTTCTGCGGCCGCAGATAATTCTGGCAGTGTCTTTTTCACACACACCCTCTGCCGGCGCCAATACCCCGACACCCTCCCTCCCGAAGGACCGTCCTTTCTCCTCTCTCCCCACTACACCCCCTTCATTTACCTTCTATTCGTCCAGAGGCGAGGGTATCTGGTCTCCAGCGCAAAGTTTAGTGCGTGTTCCATTTGTTTTTGTAGATATGTGTGTGGACTGTTTTAATAATCAGATTATCATACCCCCCCCCCCCCACCGTACGTTGGTACTGAGGGGAACGTTCCCTCTTTCTCCAATACAAAATTAGTGTTTGTACCGTTTGGCCTTGCATATATTTTTTACTGTTTTAATGAAAAGATACCGCCAATCCAACTCACCTGCACAGCGTGGAACACTAAGTGTCAATTTAGCATGGCCAATCCAACTAACCTGCACATCTTTGGACACTAAGTGGCTATTCAGCTGGGGGACTCCCGGAATTTGGCACATCATAAATTATTTTGTTTTTCTGCCTCCGTAGATAGTTCAGGCAATGGCCCATTGGGGGCTCTCCACCACCCTCCTTGCCCCTCTCCCCCCCCCCCACCAGAACCCTGTATTTCCCTTCTGTTGGTACAGGGCGAGGTATCTCGTCTCTCCAGCGCAAAGTTTAGTGCTTGTACGGATTTTTTTTGTACATCTGTATTGTGAACTGTTTTAATAATCAGAGTATCCTACACCCTCTCCTCTTCGTGCGTTGGTACAGAGGGGAGTGTACCCTATTTCTCCAATACAACATTAGTGTTTGTACCGTTTGGCCTTGTATACATTTTTTTCCTGTTTTAATAAAAAGAAATGGCAAGTCCACCTTACCTGCACAGGTGTGGACTGTTGCCTGTAACCGGACACCCGGAGGCAACCCGCGAAGACACGGGCCGAAGCGCAAAATCCACAAGGTCACCCAGAGTGGGAATTGAACCTAGCAAAGTGAGGCAGCGGGACTAACCCAATTTGCGAATGTGCCGCTCATTCTCTCCTGAATGCAAACCTATTCCTCTGGTTCTACTATTGGAATAGTAATGGGCTCTCAAGAAATTTCTCAATTGCTTTGAAAGGCAATTATTTCAGTCTGTTCATCTTTTCATGTTTGGCATAGACTTCCAATTCTTCAATGAGACTCTTTCTCCTACACTTTGGATAAGGCCAGTCCCTATTTATGTAACATGCGAACTGAAAATGCCAAAAGTGTGGCTCCACCTGGCTTCCATATAATTTGTCTATTATTTCTGTGCGTTTCAATGCACTCCATCGAAACTGAAACCAAAGTTTGTTAATTAATTTATTGTGCCTTCTGGATCTCACTGAATTGGACCAGTCAGTTGTTTTTGTATCCTTGCTCCGGAATTCCATCTTTCCTTGTTCCTTTTTTAAATTGTCATGTCATTTGAATTCTATTTTACTATTCAACAGTATCTGTTCAATATTTTATTTCCATGCCAATTATTAAATAGCTCTTATGGATTATGATTCAACAAATGCAATCATCCTTTCAAATGATGCCATTTCACCCAAATTCTTTTCATCACTGAATTTACAAATTGTGTTTTGATTCAAAATAAGGCCATGAGACGTCGGACCAGAGGTAGGCCGTAGGGCCCACCGAGATAGCTCCACCACTTATTGAGATAATGGTTGCCCAGAATTTATTATCCTCAACTCCACGTTTCCGCCTTATCTCCATTATCCACGATTCCCTTTCAGATTAAAAATGTGCCGATCTCAGCGTTGAACACAGTTAACTACCCAGCCTCTACAGCTCTCTGTGGTAAAGAACTCCACAGATTCACTGCCCTCTGTGAGAAGATATTGCTGCTCATCTCTGTTCCAATTGGGCGCCAAGTTACTCAGAGATTATGCCATCAAGTCTTCGTCAGTCACACAAGAGCAAATATTCTCTCAGCAGATACCCTGTCAAACCTCCTGATAATCCAATATGTCGCAATAAGGTCGCCTCTCATTCTTCTTCCCTCCATTGAATACAGGCCCTCTCCTTATGGGAAACCACTCCATACCCGGGATCGTTGTCAGAAATTGACAGGTCGTGTGCTAGCAATGCAAGTCATAAGTTCTTGGTCTCAAATCACCCTCCCTCCTGGTTCTCCACATCCACTTAACCCTGTGTGCTTTCAATCAGGAATATATCGACATCCATCTAGAAACTATTTAATAACACAGACTACACCGCACTATGAGCAACGAGTTCCACAAATTCCCATCCTCTGCGAGACGTTATTCCTCCTCTTCTAACTATAAATCTACCACCTCTCAACCTATATCTGTGACCCCGCGTTGCAGATTTCCCCCAAGGGGGAACAATTTGACGACATTGAGTTAATTCATCCCTCCTAATTTTTGTAGACCTCCATCGGCTCTCTGTTATTCTGATGAGCGCCAGCGAGTAGATGCCTAACTTGATTCCTATAGGGCTTACCAACAGACATGGCAAAGGCAGTTTCCGAACGGATGATGAGGCTAATAACTAATGCCCAATATCTCAGAATGTGTGTCGACCATTCAGGTACGAGATGAGGGAACATTCAATGACCCAAGCGGCATATACGTCAGGGAATACAGGTGTGATAGTCTCGGCGACAATCTATTGACCAATCAAGTTGCCCATGCGAAAAGTGGGGTTGAACCGCAATGTTGAACACCTGCATTTCCTGTAATGTCAGAACAACGTTGCTGTCAAACTGACTGCAGGATTTAGATTAGGATTAGCTTTTATTTAACTGTAATGCACTACGCCGAATGTTGGTGAGGGGCAGAATAGTGAAGGTCCGCTTTCAATATGGCAAGTCACTTTCCAGATTGTATGAAATGACATTGTCCTCCAGGTCACATGTTTTATGATGAGCCGGATTGTCCAGTGATGCATTTCCCTTATCTCCATTCTCATTTTCCCAATAGCAGACGTAGTTGAAATCCTGATGATGTTGAATGTCTTGCGCATTCCAAGTTGGAAGGCCGACCTGTACCATTTACATGAAACCTGTTTTCCTTTTTTTAAATGTCCACTCTATTTCCTGTTCAATCGCAATTGGGTAGTTCAGCACCTTGTCATTACGTTTACCCAGTGCTCAGGTTTTCAAAACGCTCCCTTCAAGTATTGGTTCTATTTGCGTGTGTATCCATCAACATATGTATGTACACACATATATTATAAATATATACATGTGTGTGTCTGTTCTGTGTGTGTGTGTTGCGTACATGGGTACGTATGCGTATGAGCACGTTGTATGTGTCTATGTGTTTGCTATATTTGCGTGCACAGGTGTGAGGTGTATGTTCTGTGTGGGTATGTGTACATGGTTTTGTGCGTAGATGTGCGTGTTAAATATGTGTGTGAATGTGTGTGTAGATGTATACGTGTGTTTGTGTGTGTGTGTGTGCCATGTGTGCGTGCGTATGTTTGTGTGCGTGCATGTACGTTTTTTTGTCTGCACATATGTTTGTGTATATGTGTGGGTGTTTCTGCGTGTAAATGTGTGCATTCGTGTGTGTGCGTGCTTCAGTGTATGTTTATGTCAATCTGTATGACACTTTCTATGAAGAAGTTCAGGATCATTTTTCGCCTCCGAGAACGGGGTTTGGCAAAACCCCGGAAGATGAGCGAGACGTGCTCCTCATTCAGAGGACACATTCAGAATGTGCGGAAAAGTTACACAGGACAGGAAAACACCTTGCTCATCTCAATTGTAATATTCTAACACAGTGAATTCATGTTTTGTTATTGCCTCCAGGAAGGATACCATTGAACACAAGAGGCTCTGCGGTGTTTTGCAACAGGGACAAATCAGTACTTATATCACTTGGTTAATTCGCTGTTTCAAGAGTGGCTTCTGCATAGGGCATGTTGCAAGTGTGTGCAATTTAAGCATTTGTTTCTGAGTGCTTTATAACAGCTGCTGGAAGATGTCTCCGCTTTTAAAGTGCTGTCTCATAGAACCATAGAACTTACAGTGCAGAGGGAGGCCATTCGGCCCATCTAATCTGCACAGGCCCTTGGAAAGAGCACCCTGCTTATACCCACTCATCCACCTTACACCCGTAACTCATTAGCCCCTAAACCGTTTTGGACACTAAGAGCAATTTATCATGGCCAATCCACCTAAGTTGCACATCTTTGGACAGTGGGATGAAATCCGAGCATCTGGAAGAAACCAACGCAGACACGAGGAGAACATGCAGACAGTGACCCAAGCCGGGAATCGAACTTTGGGCCCTGGAGCTGTGACGCCACATATCAAGGTGACTGCAGTCGCTACTGACACCTTTGTGTGAGAATCATAGGTTTGTTCCCGGATGGATGAACGCAATCTATGAGAGGTGGGAGAAGCAGGAGTATGGCGGGTGAGGGATCTATTTTTAGGGGAACAGTTTGCAGGTTTGGCGGTGCTGAAGAAGTTTGAGTTACCGCCGGGGGGCGAGTTCCGATATCTGCAGTTTCGGGTTTGGCGCGGTAGGAGCTGCCTACTTTCTCCAAATACTGCTGGATAAGCTGTTAGCGCCAGACATGGTGCGGAAGGAGGATCTGTGATATTTATACCTGGTTGTGAGAGGAAGGGGCGATGTGAGTGCAAAGGTTCAAGGGCAGGAGGGGAGAAGAAGTGGGGACCGAGGTAGTTTTAGGGGATAGAGTAAGATATAGTACTGCGTTAATGCACAGTCCTCATTTGCGAGGCCGCACGGTGGCACGGTGGTAAGCATTGCTTCCGCACAGCGCCAAGGAATCAAATTCAATTCACACTTCCGGTCACTGACTGTGCGGAGTCTGCACGTTCTCCCCGTGTCTGCGTGGCTTTCCTCCGGGTTCACGGTTTCTTACCACAGTCCATAGATTTGCAGGTTAGGTGGATTGGCCATGTTAAATCTCGCTTGGTCTCTAATATGCTTACGTGGGGATATTGGGTTGCGGGGATAGGGGTCTTAGGCAGCGTGCACTTTGAAATGATCCATGCACATTCAATGTTCCGAATGGCCTCCTTCTGGACTGCAGCGAGTCTCTTCTATTCTATGATGTTCAATCTAAGGGGGTGCATAGGGAACATATGACATATGCTCTAATGAGGATGATCTTTCCAGGGATTGAACATCCCAATGAGCAGTGTGGGCGGATTCCGGCGAACCACGCCCAACTTGTCTGAGGTGTGAGAAAATGGAGATTAAGGGGTAATATGTTCCAGACGATGCGCAATGGCTGGGTTAGCACAGTGGGATACATAGCTGGCTTGTAATGCAGAACAAGGCCAGCAGCGCGAGTTCAATTCCCGCACACGGCCTCCCCGAGCAGGTGACGGAATGTCGCGACTCGGGGCTTTTATAGTAACGTCATTGAAGCCTACTTGTGACAATAAATTATTGTTATTATTAATGATTGTTTTTGTGGGTGTTTTTTGCAACACAATCTTGTTTGTGTTTGCAATAAAATATATGTTTTAAAATGGTCACTGTAATCATTCTGGAGGATGAGGTCCACATTAGTTCGTCAGAACACGTGGTAAAAAATCGAAATAGTACTGGTCGCTTTGTAAATGAAACATGTTTCAGTCCTGTCAGGGGAATGTTTTACTGAGAAAAAAGCCATATCGGAGCTTAAAAAAAGCTCATGATCCTTATATTGACATCTAGTTCCGGAAATGCAGGTAGAGTTAATTGTTTGAGTGCAGCTGATAGTTTTATGATCATAACGGAAGAAACTATAAAACATGTTTAATTGGATGCAGAGTTTGATTCCTGGAATCTGTAAATCCTCCAATAACGGCTTTCAGAGATCATTTTATATTCTGGAAGTACGAATTAAATTAGTTTAAACATACTCAGTAGGCCGCAATAAGCTGTTAAAGCAGCTCAGCGTAATCAAGCTGAAGGTTAAACAGTTTAGACGTACACTCTCGAGAGTTTAGAAGAACGAGGGAACATTTAACTAAGGAATATAAAATGAGTATAATCTTTAATTGTCACAAGTAGGCTTACATTGTGAAAAGGGGATTTCTGGAGAAAATTGAAAATAAACCATATTGCATAACTCAGATAGTTTAGAACCAAACTATTATGTTCATGCACTTGCTCTGTTGAAGCCACAGAAAGAAAGTTTGAGTTGTGTTAAATCTTGTGGTGCAGTGCTAAAGGTTGAAATAAGCTGTACAGTTTAATCATGAAATGACGATGCTTTCGAACAGTGGATCATCAACATGTAATCTCACCTTGGCTCAAGTGTCATCAATCAATTCTTTTTCTTTTTTGTGTTGTTTAATTGAGAATAATGATGGCAGTTGAAGATATTTTATTCACTGTATTGGTTCGCATTGCTTAAGCGAAAATTACAAGTTATATTATTCTGTCGTGTTAAAGACATTTTGATGCTGTGTTGTAATAAAGTTTGTTTTCATATACCATATCTCTATTTATTGATGCATTTATTACCGGAGTGAGGTATCCTTTACTCACAGTCTTACGAAATTGAAATCCAATACTGGGGTTTCTCTGCAGTGTGTTCGCCACTGCTGGGGCCTGGTGTGGGATCAGAATGTGCGGAAGGAGGATCTGTGATATTTATCATATCTGGCCTGCTTTTTTTCAACCACAGTGTTGATACGGCTGGTCCAATGAAGCCTTTGGTCAATTGGAGCCCGGGAGATGTTCATTAAATTCTGACTGGGACAATCGTGCCATTTATTACGATCATGATGTGCAGATGCAGGTGTTGGGCTGGGGTGAACACAGTGAGAAGTCTGACAACACCAGGTTAAAGTCCAACAGGTTTGTTTGGAATCAGTAGCTTTCATAGCATAGCTCCTTCATCAGACCTTCCATTACGATCATGGATTAGACACAAACAATGGCTAAGATACTGGACACGAACGCCAATAATTTGTTTTAATTTTCTAAGACTGTAAGGAAAGTCTACCTGTCCTCGGGGGCTATCTCAGCAAACGGAGGACGTGGCACATTGGAATAATAATCCAGAAACCGAGGGCAGTTCTCTGGGGCCCAAGTGCGAATCCCACCACGGCAGATTGTGATATTTGATTTCAATAATAATCTGCCATTAAAAGTCTAATGACGACAATAAAACCATTGACGATTGTCGCGAAACCCCCATTTGGTCCACTAATGTCCTTTAGGGATGGAAATCTGCCGTCCTCACATGGCCTGGCCGACATGTGACTCCAGAGTTACAGCAATGTGGTTGACTCTGACAATACTCTTTGAAATGGACGAGCAGATTACTCAGTGAAAGGGCAATTCGCGATGGTAAATCAATACTGGTCCAACCAGCGAAGTCCAGATCCCATGAATGAATAAAAAAGGAATAAAATGTATTACCAACACAATTTCTTTCATATAACAAAAGAAAATAAAGTACAATTCCCGTTTCAACATTGCTAATTAATACAGTGACACAATAATCCTGAACTATGATCTTTATTTTCACTCAAGCAGCAAGATTATCTCAGATTCCAAAGGACATTAAACTGCTGTTAGCGTTCAGGAATATTGTTGTGTTGAGATATATCGAACACTCCACTTTGAAGAGATCTTTTGAGACTGTGCAAAGAAATGATCTGACACCCTGCCAGAATAATGCAGAATATCTAGATGTTCAAATATTCAAATGTTCAGAAACCTTCCAGCTAAAAGTAACTTTCTTGAAGCCGGTAACAACTGACTGCTTCAACTCTTGGGTTGAACTTTATAATATTATTAAAGTGAACACCTTGTCTCTAATTAACTGCTCCACCGGAACGCTTTTAAAATACATAAAACCCATTAGCCCAAACCTATACAATGTTTTAATTAGACTCTCGGAGCAACAAGCTTAGCTGCCATGCATCCAGGGTGTTTAAAACACTACTGCAGCAATCAAGCAAACACTAACCCAGACATTTACCCCTTACTGCACCAAATGCCTATAATACAATGTAGGTGAAATGTCCACGTTCATCACACCTTCCCTGAACAATGATCTAGCAATAGACAACGTTGACGTCATTTTTTAAAGTCTTTCAACTGTATATATTTCCCATTACTTAACACAACTAATGCTCGTTAAGGTGCGTATATTACATTTAAGCATGCAAGTTAAACATGAGTATCTCAATTTCAGTCTTTGTTCTCCTCCTTCGAACATTCCAATCTTCTCCATATCAGATTCGTGATGCAGCATCTGCAATCCCATTTTCTCTTCCTGATTAATGTATAGATCATAGAACATCATAGATTATCAGAGAATTTACAGTGCAGAAGGAGGCCATTCGGCCCATCGAGTCTGCACCGGCTCTTGGAAAGAGCACCCTGCCCAAGGTCAACACCTCCACCCTATCGCCATAACCCAGTAACCCCACCCAACACTAAGGGCAATTTTGGACACTAACGGCCATTGTTCCTCTGACTTAGTGGGCGTCCGAAGCTAATTATAGGGTTTAGCAGTAGTGTTGGTTCAGTCTGTAGTATTTCCTGCATGAGTAGATATTACTGTGTGTGTAAATAAATAATATTGACGTTGAATTAACTAACTGGTGTACCGACTCTTTGATCAGTATTCGGGTTTGGAAGTTGTGGCGGTATCGAAAGATACCTGGATACTCTAGAGCAAACATAATTAGGATTAAGGAAGGCGACCATATTGACCGTCAAATTCAGAGCCAACCAAAGAGAGCAACACCTGCTAATGTTGCGACAGTGACAGTGGGTCCCCCGACTTTTTTCCCATGGGAGTACTTCTGGTCCGCTCTCTCCCAACGACAGCGATGGGAAAATTGAAACAAGCAATTAATTTCTCCAAATTGTCAATTACTCATTTCTGTACATCTCTGAATGCATCGAAAAATCGAAACAAATGGATATTTCAGTACATTCATCAACTGCACCCTGAAAATAGTTTGGGTCACGGCATAAATACAAGTGTTTGTGCAGCAGCTCAGAAGCTGCAACATGAAGCCAATTTCCAGAACAACATCACTCATCAATGCAGAATCATCTATCAAAAAATATGTCCGTCTCCATATAGAATACACCATTAAAACTGTCCAGAACAGGATGAAATTCAACGAGATAACGAACAGCAATATGATTGATTTTGTTCGACTCTCCATCTCTGGGTCTCTGGAACTCTTCGCAGCATTGTTTGCCCGAAGTCGGCTGCGGGCTTTACTGCTCACCACTATGTGTCTGATGGTTGCAACATTAAGCAACAGAATCAGGACGAATGGGACACACGGGGTCACAATATGATGCAGGAACTCGATGGATATCCAAACAGGAGATACTTGTTTGGCGAATGTTAGAATACAAAAGAAGGGTTTGTTACGAATCGAGTACGAGTCTGACAACATGAAGTACCAAAAAATGTTTTTGAAACAGCTCAGCACAGCCACGGTTCCGAGAACCACAGCAGCCACTTTCTCAGTGCAATGTCTATTGCTCAGCTTCTGGCAACAAATGGCCACAAATCGATCAATGGTGAAAGACACAGTAAACCAGACAGAACAGTCCGTAGCTGCATAAAGAAAGACAGCATGGATATTACACACAGGGATAAACCACAGGAAATAAAACCGCCCACAGTAAACAATCGGGATGTGTCTGAATATTAGATCGATAATAATGACCAGTAGATCTGCTGCTGCCATGGCCAGCAGGTAGCGAGTGACACATCTGGAGAGTCCACAATTCCGAAGAGTCAGGGTCACAATCGTAGCTACATTAGCTGGAGGGAAGCAAAATAAACAGTGAAATTCTGCATCTGGATGGAGAGAAAACTGTTAGTTTGACAGAATGATTATTGATCCGTTTCATATATTAGGTCGGCACGGTATACAGTGGTTGTTGCTGTTCTTTCACAGCTCCAGGCCCAGGTTCGATTCCCGGTTTGGGTCACTGTCTGTGCGGAGTCTTGATGTTCTCTCCGTGTCAGCATGGGTCTTTTCTCCGTGTGCTGCGCGTTCCTCCCACAGTTCAAAGACGTGCAGGTTCGGTGTATTGGCCATTCTAAGTTCCCCATAATGTCCAAAATGGTTTTGTGGGGTTACTGGGTTACGGGGATAGGGTGAAGGCGTGGGCCCGGGTAGCGTGCTCTTTCCAAGGCCGGTGCAGAGTGATGGACTGAATGGCCTCCTTCTGCACAGTGAATTCTTTGATTGTATGAATAACGGCTCTTCGGGGGGTTTAAACTAATTTGTCAAGGAGAAGGGAAACGAGCTGTAGTCCAGAAGCCAGTGTTAAGAGTAGTGAGGTACTGAGGAGGGTATCAAGAGCGCATGACAGAAAGGTGGGTTGAAGTGTGTCTACTTCAATGCAAGGAGCATCCAGAATAAGCTGGGTCAACATGGAGCGTGGATTGGTACGTGTGACTACGATGTTGTAGCCATTACGGAGACATGGTTAGAACAGGGACAGGAATGGTTGTTGGAAGTTCCGGTGTATAGAAGTTTCAGTAAGAGTAGGGAAGGTGGTAAAAGAGGTGGAGGACTAGCATTGTTAATCAAGGATAATTTAACGGCTGCAGAAATGCAGTTCGAAGGTGATCTGCCTACTGACTTAACATGGGCCGAAGTTCGAAACAGGAAAGGAGCGGTCACGTTGTCAGCAGTTTTCTATATGCCCCGAAATAGTAATAGAGATGTGGAGGAAGAAATTGCAAAACAGATAATGGATAGGTGTGGAGGTCTCAGGGTAGTTGTCATGGGTGACTTTATCTTTCCAAATATTGATTGGAACCTCTATAGGTCGAACAGTTCGGATGGGCAAGTGTTTGTACATTGTGTGCAGGATGGTTTCCTGGCACAATAAGTGGATAGGCCGACAAGAGGGGGAGGGGGGTACATTGGATTTGGTACTGGGTAATGAACCGGGCCAAGTGTTACATTTGTTTGTGGGAGAGCACTTTGGATATAGTGACCAAAATTCGGTGACTTTCACTATTGCAATGGAGAGGGATAGGGACATACGGCAAGGCAAGGTTTATAATTGGGGGAGGGGTAATTATGATGCGATTATGCAAGAATTAGGGAGCATAAGATGGGAAAGACATTGTCAAGGAAAGACACAAATGAAAACTGGAGGTTGTTCAAGGAACAAATACTGTGTGTCCTTGATATGTATGTCCCTGTCCGGCAGGGAGGAATGACCGTGTGAGGGAATTCTTTGGGAGACAGGGGGTGAGATTTCAGAGCCTTTGCTTTGGTCATTGGGTCCTCACTGTCCACGGAGATAGTGCCAAAGGCCTGGAGAGTGGCGAATGTTGTTCCTCTGTTCAAGAAAATGGTAATTATAGGTCGGTTAGCCTTACTTCGATTGCCGGTAAGTTAATGGAAAAGGCCCTGAAGGATAGGATTTATGACCATTTGGAAAGATTCAGCTTAATCCGGGATAGTCAACACGGATTCGTGAAGGGAAGGCCTGCCTCACAAATTTGATTGAATTCTTTGATGAGGTAACTAAGTGCGTAGATGAAGGTAGTGCATTTGATGTCGTATACATGCATTTTAGTAAGGCGTTTGATAAGGTTCCCCATGGTCGGCTTATGAAGAACGTAAGGAGGTGTGGGATAGAGGAAATGTGGCCAATTGGATAAGTCTCTGGCTATCACATAGAAGACAGATGGTGGTGGTTAATGGAAAATTGTCAGACAGAAGACCAGTTATCAGAGGTGTACCACAGGTACACAGGTGCTGGGTCCTCTGCTATTTGTGATTTTATCAATGACTTGGATGAGGGGGCTGAAGGGTAGGCCAGTATATTTGCTGATGACACCAAGATTGATGGAGTAGTAGATGAGGTGGAGGGCTGTTGTTGGCTGCAATGATACATTGATAGGATGCAGAGCTGGGCAGAAAAATGGCAGATAGAGTTTAACCCTGATAAGTGCGAGGTGATTCATTTTGGTAGAAAAAATGTGAATGCGGATTACAGGGTCAACGTCAGGATTATGAGGAATGTGGAGCAACAGATAGATCTTGGGGTTCGTGTCCACAGATCTCCGAATGTTGCCACTCAAGTGGATAGAGCCGTGAAGAAGGCCTATAGTGTGTAAGCGTTTATTAACAGGGAGCTTTAGTTTAAGAGCCGCGGGGTTATGCTACAACTGTACATGGCCGTGGTGAGACCACATTTGGAGTATTGTGTGCAGTTCTGGTCACCTCGCTATAGGAAGGACGTGGAAGCATTGCAAGGGTGCAAACGAGATTTACCAGGACGCTGCCTCGTTTGCAGGATAGGTCTTATGAGGAAAGGTTGAGGGAGCTCGGGCTTTTTTCTTTGGTGTATAGATGATGAGGGGAATAGATAGAGTGGACGTTCAGAGACTATTTCCTCGGGTAGATGTAGCTGTTACAAGGGTGCGGAACTATAAGGCTCAGGGTGGGGGATATAGGAGGGATTTCTGAGGTAGGTTCTATACTCAGAGAGTGGTTAGGGTGTGGAATGAACTGCCTGCTGTGATAGTGGAGTCGGGCACTTTAGGAATTTTCAAGCGATTATTGGATAGGCACATGGAGCACACAAGAATGAAAGGGAGTAGGATAGCTTGATCTTGTTTTCGGACAACGGCTCCGCACAACATCGAGGGCCGATGGGCCTGTTCTGTGCTCTACTGTTTTATGCTCTATGTTCTATATGTCACCGAATCCAGTCACATTCTTAGGTGATTGCTTCGGAAAGGACACAGATGCTATTGGCTGATGGGAATCCTTTATGATGAAAACCTCGATACTTTATAGAAGAGTATAAAGAAAGTGGGAAGGTGATCAAGATGGAAATTAAGAGGTCTGGGAATGACCAATAAATCTCCTTGGCAAGGAAGATTAAGGTGAATCCCAAAGCATCTTATTCGTACGTAAAACAACAAAAGGGTGACCAGCGAAAGAATTGGACCAGTTAAGGTGAGTGGGGGTATCTATATGTTGAATCAGAGGAGGTGAAGGGTACTAAGTGAATACTTTTCATTAGGGTTCACCAAAGAAAATAACTTTGTGGAAGCCGATTCTTGGGTAGGGTGTGTGGATAATCTGGGCCATGTTGAAATCTAAAAGGAGGAAGTATTGGGTATTTTAAAATATATTAAAGTTGATCCCAGTCTCCTTGGCCGGATGGGCTTACCCCAGAATACTGAGGGAAGCAAGGGAGCAAATAGCTAGGGCATTAACTGACATCTTTGTCTCCTCATTGACCACAGGTTAGATACCACAGCAGTGGAGAATAGCTGACGTGGTACCTCTATTTAAGAAAAGCAGCAGCGATAATGAAGGAAATTATACGTTGAGCCTCGCAAAGGCAGGGGATAAATTATTGGACAGTACGTTCCGGGACAGGATTGACCCCCATTTGGAAAGAAATTGGCTCATTTGCGATAGACAGCATGGTTTTGTGAAGGAGAGGTCGCGCCTCACTAATTTGATCGAGTTTTTGAGGAGGAGACAAAGATGATTCATGAGGGGAGGGCGGTGAATGTTGTTTTCATGAATTTCAGTAAAATATTTGACAAAGGACAGCACGTGGCACAGTGATTAGCATTACCGGCTCACGATGCCGAGGTCCCAGGTTCGATCCCGGCTCTCGGACGCTCTCTGTGTGCAGTTCGCACATACATCCCGTGTTTGCGTGGGTTTTGCCCCCCAAACCAAAAGATTGCAGAGTAGATGAATTGGCCATGCTAAATTGCCGCGTAATTGGAAAAAAATGTATTCGTGTTTTCAATTTATTTAAAAAAAACATTTGACAAAGTGCCTCATGGCAGGCTGGTACAAAAGGTGAAGTCACACGGGATCTGAGGTCTGGTGGTAAGATGGATACAAAACTGGCTCGGTCACGGATGACAGAGGGTAGCAGTGAAAGGGTTTTTTTTCTGTCTGGAAGGCAATGACCCGCGGTGTTCCACAGGGAATTGTGCTGGGACCTCTGTTGTTTGGAGTACATATGAACGATTTGGGGGAAAATGTAGCTGGTCTGATTAGTAAGTTTGTGGATGACACCAAGTTTGGTGAAGTGGCAGATAGTGTTGAGGATTGTCAGAGGAAATAGCAGGACAGATATAGATTGGTGATTTGGATAGGGAAATGGTAAATGGGTTTTATTCAGGATAAATGCGAATTAATGCATTTTGGTTGGTCTAACATAGAGTGGAAATATGCCGTAAATAGCAAAACTTAGGAATATAGAAAATCAGAGAGAACTGGGCATACATCCAGAGATCTTTGAAAGTGGCAACACAGGTGGACAACGTAGTGAGGAAATCATACAGAATGCTTGCCTTAATTGGACGTGGCATTTAGTATAAAAATTAGCAAGTCATGGATAGAACCTTGGTAAGGCTGCAATTGGAATATTGCACACAATTCTGGATGCCACATTACAGAAGGGTATGGAGATTTTGGACAGGGTGCAGAGGAGGTTTGCCAGGATTTTTCCTGGTCTGGGGGTCTTAGCTATGCGGAGATGCTGAATAGATGTTTTTATTATAAAGACGGAGGTTTAGGGATGACCTGATGGAGGTCTACAATATTATGGGGGGCAGAGATAGCGTAGATGGGCTGGCACTCTTTCCCATGATGGACGGGTCAGGCACCATGGGATATAGGTTTAAGTTCCGTGGGGCAACGTGCAGAGGATATGTGCGAAGCAGGTTTTTTACGCAGAAGGTGGTGAGTGCCTGGAACGCGTTGTCAGGGGACGTTGTCCAAATATGTCCGACTGGTTTGTCTTTCGCTTGGACGATTTTATTGCGCACTCTGCTTTTCACACATTCTGACCTCCTTCATTAATCTCTGGTAACAATGTGCTTCATCCACAGCATTCGCTCCCCCAGTCACCTAACATTTGTTCCCGTGTCCTTCCGCCTTCCCAGCGGATAGACGAGCCCTGACTGTTATTTCTATTAATTTCTACCTTCTCTTCACATGCTGACCTGCTGTTCTGGTTCCCATTAACCATTATACATCTTGTAGTTTTACCATTCCCTTCCCCCTATTTGCTAGTTTAAAGTCCTGTGACCACTTTATTTACTCCTTCCCGCTGGAACAATGTTCCCAGTCCAATTAAGGTGGACGCCATCCAACGGAACATATCCATCTTGTCAACATACTGATACCAGTTCCGCATGAAATGGAACGCCACCTGCACCGCTCGTTTAGCTGCCTGTTTATCTCCCGAATTTTCTCATTCCTGTGCCCATTTGCAGATGCCTCGGGCAGTAATCCAGAGAATATAACCCTTGAGGACCTGTTCGATTCTTTTGTTCCTAGTTCATGATAATTCACAAACAGGTCCTCTTTCCTTGTCTTTACTATGTTGTCCGTATCAATGTGGGCCACTAAAACTGGATCCTCCCCCTCCCACTCCAATATAACTTCACGCCAGTTAGAGATGTCCGTCACCTTGGCACCGGGCAGCCAACTTACCATGTGGCACTGTTGGTCCTGCTTATAAAGGATGCTCTTTGTCTCCCTAATCATTGAATCCACTGCTGCTACCACTTGTCGTTTTGCTTACACGCTTGAATGACCTCCAGTACCACGGCACAGTGGTCAGCTAACTCATCCTCCCTACAGTCCTTGTCCCCATCAACAATTGAGCAAGTACCTCGTATCTGTTGGAAATGGTCAAGAGCTGAGACACTTCCATGACTGAAGTTAGTAACTCTCGACCTGCCTCAATAGCAGCCACACGCTCCTGTCTGTCCCTGACCACTGGTTGAATTCAAGGTAGTGAGCCTAAGTGGTGTGACTACCTTCTGGAACACAGTGTCTGGGTACCTCTCCCCGTCCCTGATCTGTCGCAACGTCCGAAGCTCAGAATCCAATTCATCACATCTGAGCCGGAGTTCCTCAAGCAACCAACACTTACTACAGATGTGGTCGCTAGGAACCTCAATGGGGCCCATCAGCTCTTACATCATGCCGGAAGAACACACCACGCGTCCCTCAATCTCTAGTTTTTTAAATTAGATTTTAATTTTTTTAACTGTTAAAACATTTTTAATATTCCCCCACTACTTCAACATGAACGCAATTTATAACAGGAAATTTCAAATGGATTTTCAAATTTGAACAGATTCCTTATTCGCCAAGAAAATCACATCTTCCTGTGATGACACTCTTCATCCCCCCCGTCCCCCAAGTCGGAACACTGTGTCAGTGAATCATGAAACCGCTTTACATTCCCTGGATCTGTTCGATAATCTCCTGCTCAGCTCTGCGTCCGATATTTCCGTTTCCCCGTCTGCCAATTTCACCCAACTCCGTGTTTTCCACCCAACTGCAAAGCACGCTCCTGTCTTGCCAAGTAGCTCTCAGTGCAGAAAAACAGTACTGCCAAACAGTGCAGACAAACAATACTGATTGTCTTCCCTGTTTATCGGCCTCAAAATCCAATGCTCTGGAAACAGAATTAAACCAGTTGCACAATCCAACAGATACAGTTGAGTGTAACTCAGCTGCATCCTGTTTCAGGAATACAACTCGCCAAACGATTAGTTTTCTATTACCCGATTTGAGGGCTGATTTAGCTTTCAATTGAAGATCAGTTTAATGACTAGTTACCCCCTTATAACTCGTTAGAACTCACCACTTGAACTCGCTGTTTTTTACCCAGCTCGAAAGCACTCACGTCCAGTCACGTAACAGTCTCAGCGCATTCCCTTGGTGACAGAGAGCTCCGGAGATTGCGACAAAGAAGATATATATATAAAAGTAAATAAACTTCAAAAAGGGATTGGGAACAGCCGTAAGTGGATAGATGTTGCAGAAATATGGAAAAAGTCAATGAGCAGCGCGAAAGGGAATACATGTGCGTCTGCTTGCATCAGAATGAAGTCTTACGACACCAGATTAAAGTCCAACCGGTTTGTTTCGAATCACTATCTTTCGGCCCACAGCTCCTTCATCGGGTGAGGAAGGACCAGAGGAAGGAGCTGCGCTCCGAAAGCTAGTGATTCGAGACAAACCTGTTGGACATTATCCTGGTGCTGTAAGATTCATGACTGTGCCCACCCCAGTCCAAATCATGCATCAGAATGGTGATTGAACTGATCTTCTGTGATATGCAGTTCAGATTACAGAGATATGGATGTTCTGTGCGTTACAAAGTTTGGTAATCTGAAGTGTTTCGCTGATGACATTGGAGCTCTCGAGTTTACATTTTGACAATAGGTGAGGAGTTTTCGACGGCAGAATTGGAGAAGTGATATTTTGGAGGTGATAGAAGACAGGTTTGGTACTGGAGATGATGTGGGAACGGAAATCACCTCAACGTTAAAGCAATTGCAGAGATTGTGAACTGTCTTTTCTTAAGGCTCAGACATTGGACAGATCAGTGACATTACATTGATGGAGAGGTAAAGGTGTTTCAGATTGAACTTCACAAAATGCATTTTCACATCCAAATATAAATGACAGCAAAATACCGTGGTTAACAATGGATTGGAGCATTAAAGACATAACGTTTCTTACCAGGGACACCGAAACCAGCAAGGAAGGGATAGTAACCCGCCTGAATAACTTGGAGTGTCCAATAGATCCGTTTTTCCAATGACATCCATTTATAAAATGTAGAAAGTTGGTAAATCGCAGCCAAAAAACCCTTGTTTAATGTTGGAACATTCCAGTCATTTGTTCTCAGATTATGATCAACCATTATTGTTTTCAGATTCTCATCCATTGATGGAACATTCCTACCCACAGTTGTCAGATTCTGAAACATTGTTGTATCATTCCAATCCATTGTTCTCACATTCACAGCCATTGTTGTAACATGCCAGGTTGTGAATGTCAGATTTCAATCTCTCCCCTCGCACCCTCTGGAGCCGCTGATCTCTTTCAGTTGCCAAAGCGATGCTGCCGAAGAGACAATGGGAGAACACCTTGAAAGGAGTCTCGTTTTAAAGAAAGTTGAATCCCCAAAGGAAAACAATTTGGCTCCAAGGAGGCTGATCCGATTTCCATTATCTGAAAAAAGTATTTAGTCGTAATTCAGGGACCCAGGGTAATGCTCTGTGGTCCTGGTTTTGAATGCAATCAGGGCATTTGGAGGGACTGAATCCAGTAAATATAAAGAATTAAATTCCGAATGGTGAATATGAAACCATTTTCGATTGTCATAAAAACCCAGCTGGTTCACTAATGTCCTTCAGGGAATAATAACAAACTGAGCAGTGAAAAAGCAGGTGCAGTGAACTGTTTTCAATGAGACAGGACTTGCATCAGACATTGACTAAAATCTAACAATCAGCCATGGATATCACAGTGACGCCGAGGAATTGAGGTTTGTACAGTGAACAAGATGAACACGAAAGGAGAGAGTGATAATCATTGTAGCAATCTCTGTAATAAAAGCTGTGGGTGAGTTTCGAGAGATCAAAACTCGGAACAAAATGATTTCTTCTGACAAGACATGCGCACCACAAATGATACCAGATTGACTAATGCGTTCGTCTCACATGCAGCCCAAAATGGCCAGAAAGCTTGGGAATCTGTTGATCCTCCCGATTCAACACACCCTGCGACATGGATCCTCCACCGTTTAACCCGAGCACGGCGAAGGGAAACTCAGGCCACGGGGACCCCCAAAATGGCAATATTGTGTTGCTTCAACTCAGGGACACGGGGCAATCTGGGGAAATGACGGTGGGCACAGAGAGATACGAATAAAACTACTTTCCCCTCCTTATCACGAGAGACCCGTTCCAGATAAGAGGCATGGTGAACCCACAAACAGGACACATCCCGCGCGACCGACCAGACCAGGACTAGCGTCAACCGGCCGGTGTTATAATTGTGACCAACTACTTTCCAAGAATCTTGCGAACCTTAACATTATTCACAGGGGGCTGAGAAAACTCTCCAACCATTGCACGGGCCTGGAGGAACTCGGATGCACCAATATGCAGGAAAGAATCATCTCTGTAGTTTTGAGGGGCGCACGCTCCTGACTCATCTACCCACGCTCCGTTATGTAATCAATGACGGTGTCAGGCCTTTGCAGAATGGTTCTGCAGCGTCAAATGTGAGAATACAGGTCGCCTGCTAGCTAGCGGTTGGGGAGGAGGCATCCAGTCAAATGCCGGTGATACTGGAGGTCACGCACCACATTTAACACCAGCAGCTCACCCAGAATGGAATGGTGCAATCAAAGGGAAATCCTGTTGAGCGGTTTCAAGGGCCACATGTGATAAGGTGGAGAAACTCACCCTTTAGAGTTTAGACTGGAAGTCAGATTGATTTTCCATTCTGCTATCTTGAGTGATTCTTCCCGAGGACAGAACACATCCTTGGCTTCGAGCGAATGTGAAAGTTTAGTTCATTCTTTGGCATACAAAATTGCTTGACAAATTGATGGAGAGTTAAAGACATCAACCCCGATCCTGTGTGAAATACTTGGACAAAATGTGTACCGTGTGCAAACTGTGCGTTCAGAAAGACAAAATGTCAGGGGGCCCATTAGTGCAACATGTGCTCGGCAATCGAGATGCGGTTTCAGCCCAACTCAAATCTGTTAGCGGCATATTGTCAGAGGTTGGTGGTTGATGGGAAATGTTCAGCCTGGAGTTCATTTACTAGTGGTGTACCACAAGGATGTGTTTTGGGGACCATGCTGTTTGTCATTTTTATAAATGACCTGGAGGAGGGCGTAGAAGGATGGGTGAGTAAATTTGCAGATCACACTAAAGTCGGTGAGTTGTGGACAGTGCGGAAGGATGTTGCAGTTTACAGAGGGACATAGATATGCTCTAGAGCTGGGCTGAGAGGTGGCAAATGGAGTTTAATGCAGAAAAGTGTGAGGTGATTCATTTTGGAAGGAGTAACGGGAATACAGAGTACTGGGCTAATGGTAAGATTCTTGGTAGTGTGAATCAGCAGAGAGATCTCGGTGGCCATGTGCATAGATCCCTGAAAGTTGCCACCCAGGTTGATAGGGTTGTTAAGAAGGCACACGGTGTGTTAGCTTTTATTGGTAGAGGGATTGAGTTTCGGAGCCATGAAGTCATATTGCAGCTGTACAAAGCTCTCGTGCGGCCGCATTTGGAGTATTGCATGCAATTCTGGTCGCCGCATTAAAGGAAGGATGTGGAAGCATTGGGAAAGGTGCAGAGGAGATTTACAAGGATGTTGCCTGATATGGAGCGAAGATCTTATGAGGAAAGTCTGAGGAACTTAAGGCTGTTTTCGTTAGAGAGAAGAAGGTTCAGAGGTGACTTAATTGAGGCATACACGATGATCAGAGGATTAGATAGGGTGGACAGTGAGAGCCGTTTTCCTCGGATGGTGATGTCTAGCACAAGTGGGTCATAGCTTTAAATTGAGGGGAAAGAGATATAGAACAGATGTCAGAGGTAGGTTCTTTACTCAGAGAGTAGTAAGGGCGTGGAATGCCCTGCCTGCAGCAGTGGTGGACTCACCAAAATTAAGGGCATTTAAATGGCCATTGGATAAACATATGGATGATAAGGGTTAGATTGGCTTTAGAGTGGTTTCACCGGTCGGCGCAACATTAACGACCGAAGAACCTGTACTGCGCAGTAATGTTATGTGTTCTAGAGGTTGCTATAGAGGGGCTGGAACCAACCTCAGAAATAATATGCGTTCCCCAAGCTATCAGAAGAAAATGTGCCGAACGTGATTACCGGATTAGTGGGGTAGGGAGTCCTACTCCCGTAGTCTCAGCAAATAATTCCCCTATCTGGTCAGTAAAGAAGTCGGATGCAACTTTGCTATTAAGTATCGACTACCGAATATTGAATCAAACAACCGCTTTGGCCTGCCCCACGGTGGTGATCAGTCCCGAGATATTAATATAACGAACAAAACACGCCCGAAATATTACTGTTTTAGATATCAGTAATATATGTTGGTCCGTTTCCTTAAGAACGGAACGCCAATACAAATCCCCTTCGCCTTCCTGGGCCGTCAGTCCAGCTGCACATGTTTACCGCAGGGATTTCACAATATTCCCATATTCCAAACCAAAAATGTTAATTCATACAACATATAACGATATAGCGCAGAACAGGCCCTTCGGCCCACGATGTTGCCCCGAAACAAAAGCCATCTAACCTACACTATGCCATTATCATCCATATGCTTATCCAATAAACTTTTAAATGCCCTCACTGTCGGCGAGTTCACTACTGTTGCAGGTAGGGCATTCCACGGCCCCACCACTCTTTGCGTAAAGAACCTTCCTCTGACCTCTGTCCTATATCTATTACCCCTCAGTTTAAAGCTATGTCCCCTCGCGCTTGCAATTTCCATCCGCGGGAGAAGGCTCTCACTGTCCACCCTATCTAACCACCTGATCATTTTGTATGCCTCTATTAAATCTCCTCTTAACCTTCTTCTCTCTAACGAAGTCGATTTCGGCGGCGTGAGAGCAGCTGGTTAGTCAATTTCAGCGGGAGCATTGCGGAAGGAGGTTGCTGGGAGGTAAGTCAATCTTTAAAAGCACTTCTCTTTGCAGGGGCAGGCCAGTCGATTTCGGCGGGAGAACAGCTGGTGAGTGGTGAGTCAGTTTCAGCGGGAGCATTGCGGAAGGAGGTTGCTGGGAGGTAAGTCAACCTTTAAAAGCACTTGTCGTTGCAGGGGCAGGCCAGTCGATTTCGGCGTGAGAACAGCTGGTGAGTCAGTTTCAGCGGGAGCATTGCGGAAGGAGGTTGCTGGGAGGTAAGTCAATCTTTAAAAGCACTTCTCTTTGCAGGGGCAGGCCAGTCGATTTCGGCGGCGAGAGAACAGCTGGTGAGTCAGTTTCAGCGGGAGCATTGCGGAAGGAGGTTGCTGGGAGGTAAGTCAACCTTTAAAAGCACTTCTCTTTGCAGGGGCAGGCCAGTCGATTTCAGCAGGAGCTGAGAATTTTTCTTTTTTTTTTTAAATTAGTTTTTTAGGCGGGATCAGGAAGTCGACCCGCGGACGTCTGGGAAGACCCTCACCAATAAATTCTGGTGGAGAGGAAACCCGAGACACTACACGTGTAGTGTCTCCCACCCACCCTCCTCCTCTAACCTAATAATAAAACCCATTGGTCTGAGGTAAGTACCATATTTTTATTATATTATTATTATTTTTTATAAAAATTTAATTTAGTTGTTAGCCAGATCTTGGTAGAAAGTTAGAGGAATGGCAGGGAAGGGAGTGCAATGTTCCTCCTGCAGGATGTTTGAGGTGAGGGATGCAGTTAGTGTCCCTGCTGATTTTACCTGCAGGAAGTGCTGCCATCTCCAGCTCCTCCAAGACCGAGTTAGGGAACTGGAGCTGGAGTTGGAAGAACTTCGGATCATTCGGGAGGCAGAAGGGGTCATAGATAGCAGCTTCAGGGAATTAGTTACACCAAAGATTGGAGATAGGTGGGTAACTGTAAGAGGGACTGGGAAAAAACAGTCAGTGCAGGGATCCCCTGCGGTCGTTCCCCTGAGAAACAAGTATACCGCTTTGGATACTTGTGGGGGGGACGACTTACCAGGGGTAAGCCATGGGGTACGGGCCTCTGGCACGGAGTCTGTCCCTGTTGCTCAGAAGGGAAGGGGGGAGAGGAGCAGAGCATTAGTAATTGGGGACTCTATAGTCAGGGGCACAGATAGGAGATTTTGTGGGAGCGTGAGAGACTCACGTTTGGTATGTTGCCTCCCAGGTGCAAGGGTACGTGATGTCTCGGATCGTGTTTTCCGGGTCCTTAGGGGGGGAGGGGAAGCAGCCCCAAGTCGTGGTCCACATTGGCACCAACGACATAGGTAGGAAAGGGTACAAGGATGTCAGGCAGGCTTTCAGGGAGCTAGGATGGAAGCTCAGAACTAGAACAAACAGAGTTGTTATCTCTGGGTTGTTGCCCGTGCCACGTGATAGTGAGATGAGGAATAGGGAGAGAGAGCATTTAAACACGTGGCTACAGGGATGGTGCAGGCGGGAGGGTTTCAGATTTTTGGATAACTGGGGCTCTTTCTGGGGAAGGTGGGACCTCTACAGACAGGATGGTCTACATCTGAACCTGAGGGGCACAAATATCCTGGGGGGGGGAGATTTGTTAGTGCTCTTTGGGGGGGGGTTTAAACTAATGCAGCAGGGGCATGGGAACCTGGATTGTAGTTTTAGGGTAAGGGAGAATGAGAGTATAGAGGTCAGGAGCACAGATTTGATGTCGCAGGAGGGGGCCAGTGTTCAGGTAGGTGGTTTGAAGTGTGTCTACTTCAATGCCAGGAGTATACGAAACAAGGTAGGGGAACTGGCAGCGTGGGTTGGTACCTGGGACTTCGATGTTGTGGCCATTTCGGAGACATGGATAGAGCAGGGACAGGAATGGATGTTGCAGGTTCCGGGGTTTAGGTGTTTTAGTAAGCTCAGAGAAGGAGGCAAAAGAGGGGGAGGTGTGGCGCTGCTAGTCAAGAGCAGTATTACGGTGGCGGAGAGGATGCTAGATGCGGACTCTTCTTCCGAGGTAGTATTGGCTGAAGTTAGAAACAGGAAAGGAGAGGTCACCCTGTTGGGAGTTTTTTATAGGCCTCCTAATAGTTCTAGGGATGTAGAGGAAAGGATGGCGAAGATGATTCTGGATATGAGCGAAAGTAACAGGGTCGTTATTATGGGAGACTTTAACTTTCCAAATATTGACTGAAAAATATATCGTTCGAGTACAATAGATGGCTCGTTTTTTGTACAGTGTGTGCAGGAGGGTTTCCTGAAACAATATGTTGACAGGCCAACAAGAGGCGAGGCCACGTTGGCTTTGGTTTTGGGTAATGAACCAGGCCAGGTGTTGGATTTGGAGGTAGGAGAGCACTTTGGGGACAGTGACCACAATTCGGTGACGTTTACGTTAATGATGGAAAGGGATAAGTATACACCGCAGGGCAAGAGTTATAGCTGGGGGAAGGGCAATTATGATGCCATTAGACGTGACTTGGGGGGGGGATAAGGTGGAGAAGTAGGCTGCAAGTGTTGGGCACACTGGATAAGTGGGGCTTGTTCAAGGATCAGCTACTGCGTGTTCTTGATAAGTATGTACCGGTCAGACACGGGAGGAAGGCGTCGAGCGAGGGAACCGTGGTTTACCAAGGAAGTGGAATCTCTTGTTAAGAGGAAGAAGAAGGCCTATGTGAAGATGAAGTGTGAAGTTTCGGTTGGGGCGATGGATAGTTACAAGGTAGCGAGGAAGGATCTAAAGAGAGAGCTAAGACGAGCAAGGAGGGGACATGAGAAGTATTTGGCAGGAAGGATCAAGGAAAACCCAAAAGCTTTCTATAGGTATGTCAGGAATAAGCGAATGACTAGGGAAAGAGTAGGACCAGTCAAGGACAGGGATGGGAAATTGTGTGTGGAGTCTGAAGAGATAGGCGAGATACTAAATGAATATTTTTCGTCAGTATTCAGTCAGGAAAAAGATAATGTTGTGGAGGAGAATGCTGAGCCCCAGGCTAATAGAATAGATGGCATTGAGGTACGTAGGGAAGAGGTGTTGGCAATTCTGGACAGGCTGAAAATAGATAAGTCCCCGGGACCTGATGGGATTTATCCTAGGATTCTATGGGAGGCCAGGGAAGAGATTGCTGGACCTTTGGCTTTGATTTTTATGTCATCAATGGCTACAGGAATAGTGCCAGAAGACTGGAGGACAGCAAATGTGGTCCCTTTGTTCAAAAAGGGGAGCAGAGACAACCCCGGCAACTATAGACCGGTGAGCCTCACGTCTGTAGTGGGTAAAGTCTTGGAGGGGATTATAAGGGACAAGATTTATAATCATCTAGATAGGAATAATATGATCAGGGATAGTTAGCATGGCTTTGTGAAGGGTAGGTCATGCATCACAAACCTTATTGAGTTCTTTGAGAAGGTGACTGAACAGGTAGACGAGGGTAGAGCAGTTGATGTGGTGTATATGGATTTCAGCAAAGCGTTTGATAAGGTTCCCCACGGTAGGCTATTGCAAAAAATACGGAGGCTGGGGATTGAGGGTGATTTAGAGATGTGGATCAGAAATTGGCCAGCTGAAAGAAGACAGAGGGTGGTGGTTGATGGGAAATGTTCAGAATGGAGTGCAGTCACAAGTGGAGTACCACAAGGATCTGTTCTGGGGCCGTTGCTGTTTGTCATTTTTATCAATGACCTAGAGGAAGGCGCAGAAGGGTGGGTGAGTAAATTTGCAGACGATACTAAAGTCGGTGGTGTTGTCGATAGTGTGGAAGGATGTAGCAGGTTACAGAGGGATATAGATAAGCTGCAGAGCTGGGCTGAGAGGTGGCAAATGGAGTTTAATGTAGAGAAGTGTGAGGTGATTCACTTTGGAAGGAATAACAGGAATGCGGAATATTTGGCTAATGGTAAAGTTCTTGAAAGTGTGGCTGAGCAGAGGGATGTAGGTTTCCATGTACATAGATCCCTGAAAGTTGCCACCCAGGTTGATAGGGTTGTGAAGAAGGCCTATGGAGTGTTGGCCTTTATTGGTAGAGGGATTGAGTTCCGGAGTCGGGAGGTCATGTTGCAGCTGTACAGAACCCTGGTCCGGCCGCATTTGGAGTATTGCGTACAGTTCTGGTCACCGCATTATAGGAAGGACGTGGAGGCTTTGGAGCGGGTGCAGAGGAGATTTACCAGGATGTTGCCTGGTATGGAGGGAAAATCTTATGAGGAAAGGCTGACGGACTTGAGTTTGTTTTCGTTGGAGAGAAGAAGGTTAAGAGGAGACTTAATAGAGGCATACAAAATGATCAGGGGGTTGGATAGGGTGGACAGTGAGAGCCTTCTCCCGCGGATGGATATGGCTGGTACGAGGGGACATAACTTTAAACTGAGGGGTAATAGATAGAGGACAGAGGTCAGAGGTAGGTTCTTTACGCAAAGAGTAGTGAGGCCGTGGAATGCCCTACCTGCTACAGTAGTGAACTCGCCAACATTGAGGGCATTTAAAAGTTTATTGGATAAACATATGGATGATAATGGCATAGTGTAGGTTAGATGGCTTTTGTTTCGGTGCAACATCGTGGGCCGAAGGGCCTGTACTGCGCTGTATTGTTCTATGTTCTATGTTCTATGAAAACAACCTCAAGTCCATCAGCCTTTCCTCATATGATTTCCTCCATACCAGGCAACATCCTGGTAAATCTCCTCTGCACCCGCTCCAAAGCTTCCACTTCCATCCTATAATGTGGTGACCAGAACTGTACGCAATACTCCAAATGCGGCCGTACCAGAGTTTTGTACAGCTGCAACATGACCTCATGACTCCGGAACTCAATCCCTCTACCAATAAAGGCCAACACTCCATAGGCCTTCTTCACAATCCTTTCAACCTGGGTGGCAACTTTTAGGGATCTATGTACATGGACACCTAGATCCCTCTGCTCATCCACACTTCCAAGAACTTTACCATTAGCCAAATATTCCGCATTCCTGTTATTCCTTCCAAAGTGAATCACCTCACACTTCTCTACATTAAACTCCATTTGCCACCTCTCAGCACAGCTATGCAGCTTATTTATGACCCTCTGTAACCTGCTACATCCTTCCGCACTGTCGACAACACCAGCGACTTTAGTGTCATCTGCAAATTTACTCACCCACACTTCTGCGCCCTCCTCTAGGTCATTGATAAAAATGACAAACAGCAACGGCCCCAGAACAGATCCTTGTGGTACGCCACTTGTAACTGAACTCCATTCTGAACATTTCCCATCAACCACCACCTGTCTTCTTTCAGCTAGCCATTTTCTGATCCACATCTCTAAATCACCCTCAATCCCCAGCCTCCGTATTTTCTGCAATATTCAGCATGTAGATGGCCTTATCCTCCAAAACGTACCGAGAGAGGAACACTGAAATGTCCGCGATGATTTGCTAGGCCTGCTCGCCATCCTGGGACAGAATGTTAACCCAAAACGCTTGTATTATCAGAAGCCGGGTCACCAACTAAGGCGCTATGGTGACCTGGACGAATCGCGACATAGAAAGCAAAAGGCTTTAGACCACCTGCCAATTCTCTTTACCCTCGATTAAAAATTCTTACAATTCGTTTTTAGGATTGTTACGATATTGCTGGAACCACTTTAGAGCTAGCTGATATGCATGACCTTATTCAATAACCGTCACTCCTCGGTGCCCAGCGAGGTTACATACATGACCCGTATTCTGTGTGTCCAATTTCCGCAGCTAGCTCATATTAATGATATGTCTTCTATTGCAGTGTCGCCAAGTTCTCTGGTTATGTACTTTTCAAAGAGTATTATATTTAATTTCAATGATTTCGGACCTTTGTTTACATCGTTTCCTCGAAGCGAGCTCCTGTAGAACAATGAACACAAAGATGACCTTCGGTCCTCCAATGCTTTCACGGTCATGATACCACACTGAGCACTTCCTCGTGCCGTATCCCCCTCTATTCATCTTATCCATGTATTTGTTGTTGACTATTTTGAACGCCGTTAATATATCTGATTCCACAACCTCATCTGATAATGCGTTCCAGCACTCACCACCCTGTGCAATAAAACCTGCCTCGCACATCTCGAAACTTTGCCTCACTGACCTTAAAGCTATGCCCCCTGGTGGCTGACATCCACTCAAGAGAAAAGTGCCTGCTCACCCACTCTATGCATGCTCCTCATAATCCTTTAGGCCTTACAGCGGTTCCAAATACATGAAGGATGACTTTTTGTACTGATATTCATCGGACTTAGTCATCATCCTCCGGGGTTCTGATAAAAACAGTCCGGGTCTATTGAGACTCTTTGCATAGCTAGCACCTTGCAGACCAGGCAACATCCTGGTAACCCTACTCTGAACCCTCTCCCAAAGCCTCTCCATCCTTCTGGGGACTACAATCGTGCTCAATATTCGAAGTGCGGCCTAACATAGCTTCGAAACAACTGTAGCACGAAGTGCCAGTTTGTATGCTGACATACATCAGCGTTATTCTTTAAGTTGGCTCGCCACTTACCCAGCGAGCTGATATAATGGCCCTTATTCTCTAACTGTCTCCCAGTTCACCTGCGAGCTTATATACATGAACTTTATTCTGGAACTGTGTGCCCCATTTCCGCAGCTAGCTCTTATTAATGTCATGTTTTCTATTGCAGTGTCTCCAAGTTCTATGGCTATGTATCTTAATGGAAGTATTGTATGTATTTTCAATTATTTCATAGCTTTGGTTATACTGTTTCCTCTAAGTTGTCATCCAAAATTAGGTCCAAAAAATTATATTTCTTAACGTTATTTAAACTTAGTCTGAGCTTCCCTCACCCTGACATCGATGTCCAACAGGGAAATACACTTAGAAGATCACCAGCAACTCTTGCAAATAATTCAAATCTAGAAGGTATATTTGCAAGTTGACACAGCAGCCTTAGTTACAGACAGCCTTTTAGAGATAATATCCTCTGCAGATGAGAATTCGCAGCGTTCAGGGGTAGAGAATTCAGAACATCCAAAACCTCTGAATGAAATAATATGCCCCTTTTTACAGACTTCAGTGGCAGCCCCTTGTTCCGAGTCTGTATCTTGCAGTATTCGTCTCCCGGGTTAGTGTCTGTACAGAAACGTGGATAAGTCGCTGAAATAGCAACAGTTGCCGCGTTTAGGTAAAACAAAATTAGAGCAGAATGACTGTGTCTAGCTTACGATATTATTAATTTTGTTTGTACAGACACACACAAAACGTTTGAAGAATAGATTAAATGACGCCAGCTACAAATTGAACTTCCGTGTGACAACATGGCAGCCATGATAGAATCGTGGATGCAGGATTGTCACAGTTGTAAACAGTGAACAAGCAAGAGTAAAGTACAAATAAATAGAGCAGGGAACTAAAATCGCAAGGAATCATCACAGGGAGCGTTTGAAATTAATTATGAAAAGGAGAGCCGTCACATGGAATGTCATCCTTTTTTAACTGTTGATGGTGTATTTGCCAATTAAAATAAGGACATGACAAACATGCCTTTAATGACTTGGTTTCAGTATTTACAAGAGAGGAAGAGTTCAAAATGCCAGCGATACAAGGAGACAAATAATTGAATCCGGAGCAGGGACTGGGCAAAATTCAGATATCGAGGAAACCCACTACTTGGTGATTTCCCCTCCAAGTCACTCACCACCCTGACTTGGAAATATAGCCACAGTCTGTAACAGTTTCTACTATTTCCCAACAAGCTTCACTTAATGACCCGTGCTGCACCTGTGTCTCCGTTAAAAATCTTGTGTATTGACATTGCCCACACGATGTAACTGTGTCTCCCATTTCCCTCGCCAGCCTATAGACATGGCTCTTCATTCAGTAATGGTATCTCCATATGCCCATATAACGTAAATACCTGAACATCATTCGGTAACTGAGTCTCCATGTTCCAAAGCTAGCTTAGATACATGAACCTTATTCTGTAATCGTATCGCCTTGTTTCCCAGCGAGCTTATATAGAACAAAAAACAATATAGCACAGGAACAGGACATTTGGCCCTGCAAGCTTGTACCGGTGATGATACCATACTTGGCCTATATCCATAGCCCTTCCTCGTGCTGTATCGCTTCATACCCAACTGATCCATGTATTTGCGACATGCCTTTTCAACGCCGCAAAAGTACGTGTTTCTACAACCTCCCCTGGCAACGTGTTCCAGCCACTCTATACGCTGTGTGTAATAAACCTGCCTCGCAGATCTCCTCTAAAAATTTCCCGTCTGACCTTAGGTCCATGACCCCTGGTGGTAGACACCACCTTGGGATAGGGTGCCTGCCCATCCATTCTATCCATGCCCTTCATAATCTTGTAGACCTCTATCAGTTCGCCCCTCAACCTCCGGGGTTCTAATGAAAACAGTCCGAGTCTATTCATCCTCTCCACATAACTAACATCCTCCTAACCGGGCATCATCCTGATAACTGTCCTCTTCACACTCTACATCATTCTGGCAGTGTGGCGACCAGAATTGTGCACAATAATCCAAGTGCGGCTTTACAACTGTCCCATATAAATGAAGGATGACTTGCCAATTTGTATACTGCTATTCATCAGCCTTATTCATAATGTTGGTCCGTCACTTCACCAGCGAGCTTATATACATGACCCTTATTCTGTTACTGTACCTCCCAGTTCACCAGCTAGCTGATACGCACGACCTTATTCAATAACCGTGTCTCCTCGCTCCCCATAGAGGTTACATACATGACTCGTATTCTGTAACTGTGTGCCCAATTTCCCCAGCTAGCTCATATTAATGTATGTCTTCTATTGCAGTGTCTCCAGGGTCTTTGGTTATGTATTTTTCAAAGAGTATTATATTTAATTTCAATTACTTCGGAACTTTGGTTTCATAGGTTACTCCATGTTTTCATGTAAAATTGGGTCTAAAAACATATTTCGTCACGTTATTAAAACTTACTCTGAGCCTCCCGGACCCCAGGGATGAATGTCCAAAAGGGAAATACACTCTGAAGATCAGCAGAAACAATTGCAAATTATTCAAATCTATAAGATATATTTGCAAGTTGGCACAGAAGCCTCAGTCACAGAGACAGCCTGTTAAAGGAAATATCCTCTGCTGCAGAAAATTCACAGAGTTCTGGGGTAGAAAATTCAAAAGATACCAAATCCTCTGAAATAAGTAATATGCCCCTTTTTACAGACTTTACTGGCTGCCCCTTATTCCGAGACTGTACCTCCCAGGAACCTGATTGTCTAGTTTCCAGACATGACCCTAAATGTGTAAATGCATTTCCCAGTTCCCAGCTGGCTTATATATAAGGCCTTGATTCTGTAATTTTTTTTCTGCTACTTCTCCAGTCAGCGATACACATTATCCTTATTCTGTATCCGTTTGCATGCATGACTCTTATTCTGAACATAGGCCTTTCAGCTTCTCAGTTGGCTAATACACATCAACCTGACCCTGCGCATGTCTATGTTCCCCAACTCAATTATCTACCTGTCCCTTATTCTGATCTTGTGCCTCCTAATTCTTCATCTAATCTGTACACATGACCGTGATTCTGTCTCTGTACCTCCGAGTTCCCCTTTGAACTTATCTCGCCAACCTTCGTTCTTAACCGTCTTTACTCGGTCCATCGTTACTTTTGAAACTTGAGACTTATTCTGCACCCGTGCCTCCTGGTTCTCCAGCTAGCGTATTTACATTACCTAATTCTGGAAGTTTCTCCAAGTTCCCCAGCAAGCTTATCTTAATGATCCATATTCTGTAACTGTGTCTCCTTGTTCCCCAGCTAGCTGTGATACATGACCCTTGATTTGTAACCATGTCTCATTGTTCCACAGAAGCTCACTTGGAAACAATGAACACGAAGAGGACCTTCTCCTCCAAGCCTTTCACGGCCATGATACCACACTTAGCCAAAACCCTCGGCACTTCCTAGTGCCGTATCCCTCTATATCCACCTTATCCATGTAGTTGTCGAGATCCCTTTTGATCGTCGTTAATAGATCTGCTTTCACAACCTCATCTGATAACACGTTCCAGCCACTCATCATCCTGTGTAATAAAACTTGCCTCGCACATCTCCACTAAACTTTTCCCCACTGACCTTAAATCTATGGCCTCTGGTGGCTGACTTCTCAACCCAAGGGTAGTTTGCCTGATCCTAATTGTACGTAATATGGGCCATATGCCAGCTGGCATATATACACGAACCTTATTCGTCACTGCACCTCCTCTTCCACAGTGCGATTATTTACATGGCCCCTATTTCCGAGTCAGTCTAAGTGACGTGAATGAAGATCGTTCTTTCGACCTAATTTTGGTGAACAATTTAGAGGAAAATTTGGAAGCACTGCTCTGAACTAATTGAAGATAAATCAAATAATCATGGCAAAATACATAGCCGGAGAACTTGGAAACACAAGATTGGAACAAAGTCATTGATCTGAGCTAGCTACGGAACTACGAGTACAGTTACAAATAAGGGTCAGGTGTATAAGCTCACTGAGGACCAAGGAAACACAGTTCCAGAGGAAGAATCATGTTTCCAACTAACTGGAACTAGGAGACACTGTTACAGAATAAGGATTATGGATATATCCTCGCTGGGTAACCAGGAGGTACAACTAGGGAATAATATACCGAGCTAGCTGGGGAACTAGGAGACATAGGTACATACAGAGGGTAATGTATATAAACTTGCTCAGGAACTGGCTGACACATTACTGAAAATGGTTCATGTATATAAGCTACCTTGGGAAGCAGGAGATACAGTTACACAATAGACCTCATGTATATAAGTTAGTTGGAGAACTACGAGTCGCAGTTACAGAATATAGATCATGTGTATAAGCTTTTGGGGAACCAAGACAGCAGTTGCAGAATAAGGGTCATTTATTTAGAACTAGGAGACAAAATTACACAATGAGGCTTTGACAAGGTCCCTCATGGTAGACTAGTACAAAAGGTTAAGTCACACGGGATCAGGGGTGAACTGGCAAGGTGGATACAGAACTGGCTAGGCCATAGAAGGCAGAGGGTAGCAATGGAGGGATGCTTTTCTCATTGGAGGGCTGTGACCAGTGGTGTTCCACAGGGATCGTGCTGGGACCTTTGCTCTTTGTAGTATATATAAATGATTTGGAGGAAAATGTAACTGGTCTGATTAGTAAGTTTGCAGACGACACAAAGGTTGGTGGAATTGCGGATAGCGATGAGGACTGTCTGAGGATACAGCAGGATTTAGATTGTCTGGAGACTTGGGCGGAGAGATGGCAGATGGAGTTTAATCCCGACAAATGTGAGGTAATGCATTTTGGAAGGGCTAATGCAGGTAGGGAATATACAGTGAATGGTAGAACCCTCAAGAGTATTGAAAGTCAAAGAGATCTAGGAGTACAGGTCCACAGGTCATTGAAAGGGGCAACACAGGTGGAGAAGGTAGTCAAGAAGGCATACGCATGCTTGCCTTCATTGGCCGGGGCATTGAGTATAAGAATTGGCAAGTCATGTTGCAGCTGTATAGAACCTTAGTTAGGCCACACTTGGAGTATAGTGTTCAATTCTGGTCGCCACACTACCAGAAGGATGTGGAGGCTTTAGAGAGGGTGCAGAAGAGATTTACCAGAATGTTGCCTGGTATGGAGGGCATAAGCTATGAGGAGCGATTGAATAAACTCGGTTTGTTCTCACTGGAACGAAGGAGGTTGAGGGGCGACCTGATAGAGGTATACAAAATTATGAGGGGCATAGACAGAGTGGATAGTCAGAGGCTTTTCCCCAGGGTAGAGGGGTCAATTACTAGGGGACATAGGTTTAAGGTGAGAGGGGCAAGGTTTAGAGTAGATGTACGAGGCAAGTTTTTTACGCAGAGGGTAGTGGGTGCCTGGAACTCACTACCGGAGGAGGTACTGGAAGCAGGGACGATAGGGACATTTAAGGGGCATCTTGACAAATATATGAATAGGATGGGAATAGAAGGATACGGACCCAGGAAGTGTAGAGGATTGTAGTTTAGTCGGGCAGTATGGTCGGCACGGGCTTGGAGGGCCGAAGGGCCTGTTCCTGTGCTGTACATTTCTTTGTTCTTTGTTCTTTGTTTATGTTAGCGAGCTGTGCAAGTGCGAGACACGGTTGAAGAATAACGGTCATGTATATAATGTCGCGGAGGATCTGGGAGTCAATAACAGAATCATATTTATTAATTTAATGTCGCTGGAGAACTCTGAGACACCGTTAGATAATGAGGGTCACAATATAAAGCTCTCAGTGAACTGGGATAAAGTTGCAGAATAAGAGAAATGCACAAAATCTAGCTGGGGAGCTGGGAGATATAATTACATAATAAGGGCCGTGTGTATCACAAGCGGGGAAATTGGAAGTGGCAGGTGGAGAATAACTGTTAGGTATACAAGCCAGCTGGGAAATGGGAGACACAGTTACAGAATCGTGATCATGCGTGTAGGTTAGATGTTGAACTAAGATACACCGTTACAGAGTAATGGTCATGAACATAAGCTCGCTGGAGAACTCGGAGGCACAGTTCCAGAATGAGTTTTATACATGTTTGTTACCTGGGGAACTGTGAGACACTATTACAGAATAAGAGTATGCATGTACGTTGGCTGGGGAACAGGGTGACAGTTGCAGTGAGAGTCATGTCTACATTCGCGCTGGAGAAGGCGGAGACACAGTAACAGAATACTGGCCATGTAGAGAAGCTACCTGCAGAACGAGGAGACAAAGTTACAGAATTAGAGTTATGTATGGTAACTAGCTGTGAAACTAGGAGACACAGTTACGGAAATGGAACATGTATATTAGCTCGCTGATGAACTGGAAGAGACAGTTAGAGAATAAGGGTCATGTGTACCTAGCTATCTGGGGAACTAGGAGACACAGATACACAATGAGGGTCGTATAAAATCTCCCTCAGCAACTGTCTGGACAGTTACAAAATAAGGACCATGGATATCACTAGCTGGGGAACCACGATATATAGTTACAGAATAAGGGTCATGTATATGAGCTATCTGGGCGGCGGGAGACACAGTTACAAAATCAGCGTCATATATATAAGCTAGCCGGAGAACTCAGGGTCGCAGTTATAGAACATGTGTAAGGCGTATAAGCACAATGGTGAATTGGGAGACACCGTTGCACAATAAGAGTTATGCATATTCACTTGCTGTAGAACCGAACTGGGGGTCAGCGAGCAGGTTATTATGAGAGTAAGTGTCACTTGGTCGCACTGTCTGTGGGTGGCACAGGAACACATTGGTTAGCACTGTTGCTTCACACGCCAGGGTCACAGGGTCGATTCCTGGCTTCGGTCACTGTCTGTGCGGAGTCTGCATGTTCTCCCAACGTCTGCGTGGGTTTCCTCCGGGAGCTTCGGCTTTCTCCCACGGTCCGGGGATGTGCAGGTTAGGTGGAGTGGCCATGCTAAATTGCCCATTATGTCCAAAAAGGTTTGGGTGGGGTTACTGGGTTGCGGGGAGAAGGTGGACTTAAAGTAGGCTGGTTTTTCTAACGGCCTGTGCAGGCTCGATGGGCCAAATGGTCTCTCTCTGCACTGTGAATTCTATGAACTTGGAGGCACAGTTAACATCGCGTGTTTCATCTCTATAAGCTAGCTGCGGGACTGTGAGACACAGTTGCAGAATAAGAGTATGTATGTAAGTTCGCTGGGGAACTGGGTGACAGTTTCAGAATAAGTGCCACGTATTCATGGTCGCTGGAGAACATAGAGACACTAGGGGACATAGGTACACACTAAGGGTCATGTATATACGCAAATGGGGAAATTGGGAGTCACGGGTACATAATAAGGGTTAGTTAAACATGCTAGCTGGGGAATGGGAGACACGAGTACAAAATGAGGGTCCTGTATATAAACTAGCTGGGAAACGAGACACGACAGGCACAGAATAAGGGTCTTGTATAAAAGGTAGATGGGAACTAGCAGACACAGTTACAGAGTAAACCTTACCTATGTAAGTTAGCTGGGGAACTAGGCGATACAGGTGTGCCCTGTATCTGTGTGCCCCTCGCTCTCTGTGTGTCCCTCGCTCTCTGTGTGTGTCCCTCGCTCTGTGTGTCCCTCGCTCTCTGTGTGTCCCTCGGTCCCTGTCTGTCCCTCGCTCTGTGTGTGTGCCCCTCGCTCTGTGCGTCCCTCGCTCTCTGTGTGTCCCTCGCTCTTTGTGTGTCCCTCGCTCTCTGTGTGTGTCCCTCGCTCTGAGCGTCCCACGCTCTCTGTGCGTCCCTCGCTCTGTGTGTGTGTCCCTCGCTCTGTGCGTCCCTCGCTCTCTGTGTGCCCCTCGCTCTGTGTGTCCCTCGCTCTGTGTGTGTCCCTCGCTCTCTCTGTGTGTCGCTCGCTCTCGGTGTGTGTCCCTCGCTCTCGGTGTGTGTCCCTCGCTCTCGGTGTTTGTCCCTCGCTCTCTGTGTGTCCCTCGCTCTGTGTGTGTGTCCCTCGCTCTGTGCGTCCCTCGCTCTCTGTGTACCCCTCGCTCTGTGTGTCCCTCGCTCTCTGTGCCTCCCTCGCTCTCTGTGTGTCCCTCGCTCTCTCTGTGTGTCCCTCGCTCTGTGTGTGTGTCCCTCGCTCTGTGCGTCCCTCGCTCTCTGTGTGCCCCTCGCTCTGTGTGTCCCTCGCTCTCTGTGTTTCCCTCGCTCTCTGTGCGTCCCTCGCTCTCTGTGCGTCCCTCGCTCTCTGTGTGCCCCTCGCTCTGTGTGTCCCTCGCTCTCTGTGCCTCCCTCGCTCTCTGTGAAGGGGCTGCACGCTTTTTTGGGCGAGCCTTGAACTTGGCCCCAATCAATTGGGCCGTTTCTCGATGGTTCCTATCTATTTCATCCAATAAAGGGGTGGGTGCCCTGATTGCTGGGCGTGTCCTAGGTGGCCGTTGGCCTTCTTTGTTCTGGTCTCCTCTGGCGCCGGGGTGTCTGCCTTAGTATCGGTTAATCAAATGTTACTCTTTTGATCCCGGAGATGGGCCATTAGTATGCTAATGGACCTACAGTTTTTGGTCTTGTCTGGGAGCTGCGGCTCCAATCAACAGACAAACCCTGAACCTGCTTGTTTTCTCAGTATTGTCCAATTTCCCTGCAATCCTTACAAAGTGTCCATTTTGTAATCGGGAAGTGGCCATCCCAGATGGCTACAATACCACACCTAGTACTTCCTGGCGCCGTATCCCTCTATATCCATCTTATCCATGTATTTGTCGTTAACCCCTTTGAACGCCGTTAATATATCTGCTTTGACAAACTAATCTGATAATGCGTTCCTGGCAATCACCACCCAATCTAATAAAACCTGTCTCGCACATCTCCTCAAAACATTTCCCCGCTGACCATAAATCCTCCTGGTGCCTGACTCCTCCACCCAACAGTAGAGTGCCTGCTCATCTACTATATGCACGCACCTCAAAATATTTTATGCCTTACATCGGTTCCAAAAAAATGAAAGATGACTTTTTATACTGATATTCTCCAGCCTTATTCATCAACCTCCGGCGTTCTGATAAAAACAGTCCGAGTGTTTTCAGCCTTTTCCCAAAGCTAACACCCTGCAGACCAGACAACATGCTGGTAAACCTCCTCTGCACCCTCTCTCAAAGCCTCCCCATCCTTCTGTGGACAAAAATCGTGCTCAATGATTCAAGTGCGGCCACACATAGGTTGGAAACAACTGCAGCATGAATTGGCAGTTCCTATGCTGACATACAACAGCGTTATTCTTTAAGTTGGCTCGCCACTTACCCAGAGAGCTTAAATTCATGGCCCTTTTCTGTAACTGTGTCTCCCAGTTCACCAGCGAGCTTATATACCTGAGCTATAATTCTGTAACTGTGTGCCCCATTTCCGCAGCTAGCTCTGATTAATGTCTATTGAATAGAACATGCGTTCTATTGCAGTGTCTCCAAGTTCTATGGCTTTGTATTTTTATGGAAGTATTATATTTATTTTCAATTATTTCATAACTTTGGTTATATCGTTTCCTCTAAGTTGTCATCCAAAATTAGGTCCAAAAACTATATTTCTTAACGTTATTTAAACTTAGTCTGAGCTTCGCTCACCCTGACCCCGATGTCCAATAGGGAAATACACTCAGAAGATCACCAGCAACTCTTGCCAATAATTCAAATCTAGAAGGTATATTTGCAAGTTGACACAGCAGCCTCATTCACAGAGACAGCCTTTTAAAGATAATATCCTCTGCAGCTGAAAATTCACAGCGTTCTGGGGTAGAGAATTCAGAACATCCCAAAACCTCTGAAATAAATAATATGCCCCTTTTTACAGACGTCAGTTGCTGCCAATTATTTCGAGACTGTATCTTCCAGTACCCGGGTTAGTGTCTGTACAAAAACGTGGATAAGTCACTGAAATAGCAATAGTTAACAAACAAAATTAGAGCAGAAAGACTGTGTCTAGCTTCCGGCATGATTAATCTTGTTTGTACATATCCTGAGTATAAATAATAGATTAAATGACTCCAGCCACAAAATGTAGCTTGCGGGTTACAAGATGGCAGCCATGACAGAATCATGAATGCAAGATTGTCACAGTTGTAAATGGTGACAAAGCAAGAGTAAAATACAAATAAATGGAGCATGAAAATAAACTCGCAATACTAAAATCATCACAGGGAGCTTTTGCAATTAATTATGAAAATGAGAGTGGTCACATGGAAGGTCGTCCCTTGTTAACAGTTGATGGTGCATTTGTCCATTAAAATAAGGAAATGACAAACGTGCTTTTTAATGACTGTGTTTCAGTATTTACAAGAGAGGAAGAGTTCAAAATGCCAGCGATACGAGGAGACATATTATTGAAACAGGAGCAGGGTCTGGGCAAAATGCAGATATCTAGGAACCCCACTACCGGGTGATTTCCCTCCAAGTCACTCACCACCCTGACTTGGAAATATAGCCACAGTCTGTAACTGTTTCTACTATTTCCCAACAAGCTTCACTTAATAACCCGTGCTGTGGCTGTGTCTCCAAGTTAAAAATCTTGTGTATTTACATTGCCCACACAATGTAACTGTGTCTCCTATTTTCATAGCCAGCCTCTTCATACAGTAATGGTATCTCCATGTCCCCATATAACTTAAGTACCTGAACATCATTCGATAACTGAGTCTCCCAGTTCCCAAGCTAGCTGAGATACATGAACATTATTCTGTATCCGTACCTCCTTGTTTCCCAGCTAGCTTATATAGAACAAAAAACAATATAGCACAGGAACAGGACATTTGACCCTGCAAGCTTGTACCGGTGATGAGACCATTCTTGGCCAAAATCCATAGCACTCCCTAGTGCTGTATCATTCTATACCCAATCTAGCCATGATTTGTCGACATGCCTTTTGAACGCCATGAAAGTACCTGCTTCTACGACCTCACCATGCTGTGTGTAATAAACCAGCCTCGCAGATCTCCTCTACACTTTTCCCCACTGACCGTAAATACATGACCCCTGGTGACAGACACCAACATGGAATAGAGTTCCTGCCCATCCACTCTATCTATGCCCCTCATAATCTTGTAGACCTCTATCAGTTCGCCCCTCAACCTCCAGGGTTCTAATGAAAACAGTCCTTGTCTATTCATCCTCTCCACAGAACTAACATCCTCCTGACCAGGCAACATCCTGATAACCGCCCTCTTCACACGCTGCATCATTCTGGCAGTGGTCGGCCAGAATTGTGCGCAATAATCCAAGTGCGGCATTACAACTGTTCCATATAAATGAAGGATGACTTGCCAATTTGTATACTGATATTCATCAGCCTTATTCATAACGTTGGTCCGTCACTTCGTCAGAGAGCTGGTATACATGACCCTTATTCTGTTACAATGCCTCCTAGTTCACCAGCTAGCTGATATTCATGACCTTATTCAATCACCGTCACTCCTCGGTGCCCTGCGAGGTTACATACATGACCCGTATTCTGTGTGTCCAATTTCCGCAGCTAGCTCATATTAATGATATGTCTTCTATTGCAGTGTCTCCAAGTTCTCTGGTTATGTACTTTTCAAAGAGTATTATATTTAATTTCAATGATTTCGAACCTTTGTTTACATCATTTCCTCGAAGCGAGCTCCTGTAGAACAATGAACACGAAGATGACCTTCGGTCCTCCAATGCTTTCACGGTCATGATACCACACTTAGCACTTCCTCGTGCCGTATCCCCCTATATCCATCTTATCCATGTATTTGTTGTTGACTATTTTGAACGCCGTTAATATATCTGATTCCACAACCTCATCTGATAATACGTTCCAGCCCTCACCACCCTGTGCAATAAAACCTGCCTTGCACATCTCGAAACTTTGCCTCACTGACCTTAAACCTATGCCCCCTGGTGGCTGACATCCACTCAAGAGTAAAGTGCCTGCTCACCCACTCTATGCATGCTCCTCATAATCCTTTAGGCCTTACAGCGGTTCCAAACACATGAAGGATGACATTTTGTACTGATATTCATCGGACTTAGTCATCATCCTCCGGGGTTCTGATAAAAACAGTCCGGGTCTATTGAGACTCTTTGCATAGCTAGCACCCTGCAGACCAGGCAACATCCTGGTAACCCGACTCTGAACCCTCTCCCAAAGCCTCTCCATCCTCCGAGTGCTCCGGTTTCCTCCCACAGTCCAAAGATGTGCGGGTTAGGTAAATTGGCCAATGATAAATTGCCCTTAATGTCCAAATTGCCCTTGGTGTTGGGTAGAAGTGTTGAGTTTGGGTAGGGTGCTCTTTCCAAGAGCCGGTGCAGACTCAAGGGGCCGAGTGGCCTCCTTCTGCACTGTAAATTCAATGATAATCTATGATTAATCTAGGACAAAGGTTCGGCACAACATCGTGGGCCGAAGGGCCTGTTCTGTGCTGTATTTTCTATGTTCTATGTTCTATGTTCTGGGGACTACAATCGTGCTCAATATTCCAAGTGCGGCCTAACATAGCTTTGAAACAACAGTAGCACGAAGTGCCAGTTTGTATGCTGACATACATCAGCGTTATTCTTTAAGTTGGCTCGCCACTTACCCAGCGAGCTGATATAATGGCCCTTATTCTCTAACTGTCTCCCAGTTCACCTGCGAGCTTATATACATGAACTTTATTCTGGAACTGTGTGCCCCATTTCCGCAGCTAGCTCTTATTAATGTCATGTTTTCTATTGCAGTGTCTCCAAGTTCTATGGCTATGTATTTTAATGGAAGTATTGTATGTATTTTCAATAATTTCATAGCTTTGCTGTTTCCTCTAAGTTGTCATCCAAAATTAGGTCCAAAAGATTATATTTCTTAACGTTATTTAAACTTAGTCTGAGCTTCCCTCACCCTGACATCGACGTCCAATAGGGAAATACACTCAGAAGATCACCAGCAACTCTTGCAAATAATTCAAATCTAGAAGGTATATTTGCAAGTTGACACAGCAGCCTTAGTTACAGAGACAGCCTTTTAGAGATAATATCCTCTGCAGATGAGAATTCGCAGCGTTCTGGGGTAGAGAATTCAGAACATCCCAAAACCTCTGAATGAAATAATATGCCCCTTTTTACAGACTTCAGTGGCTGCCCCTTGTTCCGAGTCTGTATCTTGCAGTATCCGTCTCCCGGGTTCGTGTCTGTACAGAAACGTGGATAAGTCGCTGAAATAGCAACAGTTGCCGCGTTTAGGTAAAACAAAATTAGAGCAGAATGACTGTGTCTAGCTTACGATATTATTAATTTTGTTTGTACAGACACACACAAAACGTTTGAAGAATAGATTAAATGACGCCAGCCACAAATTGAACTTCCGTATGACAACATGGCAGCCATGATAGAATCGTGGATGCAGGATTGTCACAGTTGTAAACAGTGAACAAGCAAGAGTAAAGTACAAATAAATAGAGCATGGAACTAAAATCGCAAGGAATCATCACAGGGAGCGTTTGAAATTAATTATGAAAAGGAGAGCCGTCACATGGAATGTCATCCTTTTTTAACTGTTGATGGTGTATTTGCCAATTAAAATAAGGACATGACAAACATGCCTTTAATGACTTGGTTTCAGTATTTACAAGAGAGGAGGAGTTCAAAATGCCAGCGATACAAGGAGACAAATAATTGAATCCGGAGCAGGGACTGGGCAAAATTCAGATATCGAGGAAACCCACTACTTGGTGATTTCCCCTCCAAGTCACTCACCACCCTGACTTGGAAATATAGCCACAGTCTGTAACAGTTTCTACTATTTCCCAACAAGCTTCACTTAATGACCCGTGCTGCACCTGTGTCTCCGTTAAAAATCTTGTGTATTGACATTGCCCACACGATGTAACTGTGTCTCCCATTTCCCTCGCCAGCCTATAGACATGGCTCTTCATTCAGTCATGGTATCTCCATATGCCCATATAACGTAAATACCTGAACATCATTCGGTAACTGAGTCTCCATGTTCCAAAGCTAGCTTAGATACATGAACCTTATTCTGTAATCGTATCGCCTTGTTTCCCAGCGAGCTTATATAGAACAAAAAACAATATAGCACAGGAACAGGACATTTGGCCCTGCAAGCTTGTACCGGTGATGATACCATACTTGGCCTATATCCATAGCCCTTCCTCGTGCTGTATCGCTTCATACCCAACTGATCCATGTATTTGCGACATGCCTTTTCAACGCCGCAAAAGTACGTGTTTCTACAACCTCCCCTGGCAACGTGTTCCAGCCACTCTATACGCTGTGTGTAATAAACCTGCCTCGCAGATCTCCTCTAAAAATTTCCCGTCTGACCTTAGGTCCATGACCCCTGGTGGTAGACACCACCTTGGGATAGGGTGCCTGCCCATCCATTCTATCCATGCCCTTCATAATCTTGTAGACCTCTATCAGTTCGCCCCTCAACCTCCGGGGTTCTAATGAAAACAGTCCGAGTCTATTCATCCTCTCCACATAACTAACATCCTCCTAACCGGGCACCATCCTGATAACTGTCCTCTTCACACTCTACATCATTCTGGCAGTGTGGCGACCAGAATTGTGCACAATAATCCAAGTGCGGCTTTACAACTGTCCCATATAAATGAAGGATGACTTGCCAATTTGTATACTGCTATTCATCAGCCTTATTCATAATGTTGGTCCGTCACTTCACCAGCGAGCTTATATACATGACCCTTATTCTGTTACTGTACTTCCCAGTTCACCAGCTAGCTGATACGTACGACCTTATTCAATAACCGTGTCTCCTCGCTCCCCATAGAGGTTACATACATGACTCGTATTCTGTAACTGTGTGCCCAATTTCCCCAGCTAGCTCATATTAATGTATGTCTTCTATTGCAGTGTCTCCAGGGTCTTTGGTTATGTATTTTTCAAAGAGTATTATATTTAATTTCAATTACTTCGGAACTTTGGTTTCGTAGGTTACTCCATGTTTTCATGTAAAATTAGGTCTAAAAACATATTTCGTCACTTACTCTGAGCCTCCCGGACCCCAGGGATGAATGTCCAAAAGGGAAATACACTCTGAAGATCAGCAGAAACAATTGCAAATTATTCAAATCTATAAGATATATTTGCAAGTTGGCACAGAAGCCTCAGTCACAGAGACAGCCTGTTAAAGGTAATATCCTCTGCTGCAGAAAATTCACAGAGTTCTGGGGTAGAAAATTCAAAAGATACCAAATCCTCTGAAATCAGTAATATGCCCCTTTTTACAGACTTTACTGGCTGCCCCTTATTCCGAGACTGTACCTCCCAGGAACCTGATTATCTCGTTTCCAGACATGACCCTAAATGTGTAAATGCATTTCCCAGTTCCCAGCTGGCTTATATATAAGGCCTTGATTCTGTAATTTTTTTTCTGCTACTTCTCCAGTCAGCGATACACATTATCCTTATTCTGTATCCGTTTGCATGCATGACTCTTATTCTGAACATAGGCCTTTCAGCTTCTCAGTTGGCTAATACACATCAACCTGACCCTGCGCAT